>NC_056739.1:1999145465-1999340465 GCF_019279795.1 Protopterus annectens
TGAACAGATACTCGTAATTTCTTATTTATTTTTATTTATTTATATTTGTTTACCAGAGTAGTGCACACATCAATACTGACCAATTTCAGGCTCAGTGGGTAAAATATAAAATATTTCACAAACAAAATGACAGAAATGAAATCAATAACTGACTATTCAGATTAGTTACATAGAAAAGCTGTACATGTACATTCATGTACAACAGTTATATTAGTTTCTAAAGCCAGTCTATCTTCAGTAATACTGTGACAGAAGAATAGAAGTGTAAAGGAGACGGATAGTGAGTTAGGGGATTCTGACTTGACCAAGAGGTTCCCCCGACTGCTAGAACCACTGAAAACTTACTGACCAGTAAGGCATCTTCATTGTCGGTCTAGCCTAATGGGATGGCTGGGATATTGCTGCCATAATGTCAGACTTTTGGGAAAAATACTGAGCTGGAATCTGGTTCTACAGCAATAAAATCCAGCAATGAAACAATATGAATTGTTGTACATCTAATGAAAGGAACACACCAGAACTGCACATTCAATAATAAAAGGAGGTTTATAAACTGAGAAAGTTGTTACTTAGATTGTGATGAAGTGCTATAATCTCTGGGGTGCTCAAGAGAGAAAGTTTTTGTCCTCTCTAACTACAAAACTCCTTTTTAAGGTGCTGCTACTTAGAATCCTTCTGATAATCATGCAAAACACTTGCAAGCATGTGTAGTACAGTAGAATCCCACAGGGCAACCTTACTCCAGAACTTCAAACAGTAGTAAACTGCTCAATACCAGGAAAAAGTCTAGAACTTAAATATAAATAAAAATAAAAGAAAAAATAAAATAATCAACAGGGAAAAGATCAGTCCACCCCACCTGTCAAAAAGCAATAAATGCAATGAAATAATATCTTTAAAATGAAAAAACTTTAAGAAAAAAAAAAAGTATATAACAACTACTATATTAGTAACTACTATTAGTAAAATCAAAAATATGAATGCAGTGTGTGACACACACTGCACTTACTTACACACTGCACTTTTAAAAAAGTACCAATATAATAAGTAATTAGTAAATAGTATGAAAAATGAACCAAATGACCCAATAAATAATAAAAAAAATAATAAAATGGTGATTAAACCTACAATATTAATACATTTGGAATACTGTTAGGGATCAGTAATAAATAAAAAAAATTAAAGTAAATACAAAATCTAAAAAGAACAGATAACAATAGTTAACTTCTTAATTTAAGATCGGTAAAAAATTACAACTCTCTCATTCAGTCGAAAATTTAATGCGGGAAAATAAACAAATTGCCATTCTAGCTCCCATTTAATAGTAATAGTGTGGTGGTGGCACTACAAATACCTAAATTTCTATTAAAGAAAAATTTCTGTTACCAGGGTAGGTAAACAATTGCTTCTTATAATAATTATTAATTATGAGCTCCAGGTACACACAGTGATAACAGAAATTGATTTATTGGGACAAACAATTGAAGGATGATCTAAATTTTGCAACATTCAAGGTGGACTATGATGGCAAAACTTAAACCGATCCCCATCCACAGGCTCTTGAATGGATAGCTCTCTTACTGGGTGTAGTACAGCAGAATCCCAGAATCCCACAGGGCAAAGTCTAGAACTTAAATATGCCTGTAAGACCTGGAAATGGAATGATACATTCCCAAGACATGCTGCAGGTGGATTGGACACTAAACTGATCCTAGGTGCGAGTATGTGCGTGCTTGTGCCTTCTAAAGAAGATTAGGAGATGGTCTGGCAAAAACTCTACTTCCACTTGTTCTGTGGACCAGTGATCCACTGTGGCATCGCCTAATGGGAGCAGCTGAAAGGAGTAAAATGGGCTGGAATGTGAAGGTATACATCCTTCATGTTTTGACACCGCAAGAACATGACAAAAAAGGACACATTCAAACTTGTAGTAAATGAAAGCAGTGAGTTCCTTTGGATATGGGATTAAATACAAATACAATGTTTCAGGGGACCAGAAAGTACCTAGAATAACTGCCCCCAATGACTGGCATGGGATTGGTTTTATTCTTACTTAAGAGACAGGATGTATCTCAGTGGCGAAAGTGAAATGGAGGTTTGGCAAACAGTTCCAAGTTGTATCTCAATCTTCAATACTACCCTAAACACCACTACCATAGTCTTTGTGTTGGACATGTTAGCACAGACCATATCAGGGAATAATCCTTTAATAGTCATCTAGGATCTATAACAGCTATTGTTAAAGAGCTTTAGTAGTGTTTCCATTCTGATTTACACAGGTGACTTGTATTACTGGGAATTATAAACCTTTTATGTAGTTTTACTTTAGTATAGACTTTTTATGTGACTGGCATATTTAAATGTCATTATCAGGTTTTATATATATATATATATATATATATATATATATACATATAAATCCTTTTTATTTTTAAATATTCCACTCATTTTATCCTGTTTGGTAGTTTTATTTTCAGTTAATCAGAAGTCAATGACTTGGGATGCATGGCTAGGCTTAAAAAGGCCCTTGTGGTCATTATCCTAGTAAATACCCATGAGACTATGAAGAAGTAATTATTCTGACAAAATATGACCAATTTAAAGTCTGATGATAATGTTTGACTGCTGGCCTTTTAAACAATTATATTACTTTATTTGGATGGTACTTTTTACAGTATTTAATTGTTGTTTTACTTATTTTTTTTCCTGTTGATTGTTTACTTTTTGAGCATATTTTGAGTGTATTGTTGCATACTATAGCATACTAATTAATGGTTCTCTTGACCTACAGAGGGACGTTTCCTATTTGTATGCCTTTCTATTTCATTTGACGTTGATATCTTATTCTACAGGCTAGGCATCCTATGGCATGTTAGAGCAATCTTTCATGGCCATGTCTCAGCAAAGGCAGAAATCAGAGAAGGGTTAGCCTGCTCTGCTCTATGTGTTTACCAGACATTATGGGAAAAGGCCTTGTTGGGCAAGGATCCTCAGATCTGGTCCAAGAACCCACATATGCAGACATTTCTATATCTGGGAAGGGAAATATGATAATGTAACCTAGGACCCTCTGTAGGGCAGTGCTTTGTAACACTTGGTCAACTGCAGTAAGGGTGAACTTATTTTTTGTACTTTTGATGGAGTCCAGATCTGAGTTTTCATGGGCACCTGTCATAGATTCCAAATTTTTGCTGGTTTCTCCATGATTCACAAACCTACAATAGGCCATGTTTTTTTTTGAGGGGGGGGTGGCCATTTGTTTAAAAATCATCTTTGAAATGAACCAGAGCCATTTTTTTGTAGGGCCATGACTTCAGCATGTTTTAGGTGTGACAGAAAACTGTGAATTCCTTTTGGTGTATAATCCACCAGGAAGTTATTAGGCATTTTATTTGCAGGAATTCATTGGATCAAAGCACCACAGTATCATAAGAGGTTACTTGGGTACTGACCTGGAGGTCATTTCAAGCCTAGCCATTTCAGCCCAATGTGATACCATAGATACTCAGGATTGTATTTAGTAATGACTGCCCATGTCCAGCAGGGCTGTGGGCGCTATTCCTGGAAAGAATTTACAGTGCCCCATCCACTCGTCCAGGTTCCTTTTGAACAGTGTTATAGAGGTGCTCTGCTTCACATGAATTGGCAGCCTATTCCTAAGATGTGTCAGTCTCTGGGAGACAAATCTGTCCCCCCAGTATATCCTATTCAAGTTGCAGACCATATTTAGGACCATGGAACAGGTAGCTCTTGTCCCGTTTGATTTAAAGATGTGCAGAAAATTCATTAGGTTTGGGTCAGAGATTGCTCTGTAAACCAGGCGTACATCTCCCCCAAGAAGTCTATACAATACTGATTATGGTGACAAGGACTTTAGTCAGTCTGTGTAAGGCACATGCAGGAGTCCCTTGATCTTCTCTGTTAGAAACCTCTCTCCAATTGCTGCAGGTACTTTGTACGGTACATGCCAAAAGGGGCATTATACTCAATTATGGGCCTGATTAGTGATGAGTATAGGGGGTTATAACCTCCTTTGCTCTAGAAGAGATGCCTTAGCTAATAAAGTGTACTACATAGAAAGCCTTTCTTACCACGGTAGACACATGGTGGTCAAAGTTAAGGTTGCAGTCTACTTGCCATCCCAGATTCCTTGCCACTTTGTAGGTACAGAGCATATTGTTGTTAATTTAATAGTGTGAAGAGACATTGTTTTTACTAAAGGGAAAGATAATGCATTTTCTTTGCATTTAGTTTGAGACTGTGAGAAAGTCACCAGTCAATGGTCTGCATAAGACCCTCTGGAAGTATAGTGACATAATTTGGGGATCCGATAATTGCACCCATTTAGCAGTCATCCGCAAACTTGGTCAGCCACAACCCCTTAGTTTTGGCCTGAACTTCTGAGAAGTATATACCAAACGGTAGGGGGCCCAGCACTGACCCTTGTGGCACCCCGCTGGTGACAGGTCCGCTGGTTGATGTGGAGTCACTCACTTTGGTAGTGTGTGACCAGTCTGTGACCCAGCTGGCAACCCATCTTACAACAAGGGGTTTACATTCAGTTTGCTAAGTTTATCGGTAATGCTTGAGTGTGCAGTTGTGTTGAAGGCCTTGGTCAAGTTGAGGTATGCTGTGTGCACAGATTTGGCCTCGTTGATGGCCCTAGTCACATTTTTGAAGAAATCCACCAGGTTCAACAGACAGGATCTGCCCTTGAAGAAGGCGTATTAGGTTGGATCAAGAATTTGCATGTCCCCTATGTCTTTATTTATAAAGTCCATGATGATACGTTCCATGCCCTTACAGATGAGGCTGGTCAAACTTACAAGTGTATAATTACCTGGGTCTGCTGGTAGGGAATAACTATTGCAGTTCTCCATTCCTCAGGAACATAGCCTGTGGTTAGGTTGTGATTGAACAGAGTACTTAATGGGGATACTAGCTCATATTTTAGTTTGTTTAGAAGACAGCCCAGGATGCCGTCTGGTCCCATACAGGCTGTGTTTTTTTGCCTTAGACAAGGCTTTTATGACCTGCTCTTCTGACATGTTGAGTTGGGGGAAAGTTTGGGGCAAAGTATGTGATTTTGGAGGGGATAAGGGAGTGAAATTTTCACCAAATCTGTCTTGCCAGCAGGTTTGCTATCTCTGCAGGATCAGTGTGTGTGATACCATTAGTGACTAGTTCAGCACATGCTTAGGTTCTACCTTTTAGGCTGTGTACGTAGCTGTAAAGGCCTTATGGTTATTCTTGGCTGTGATTGCTAAATATTTCAAAATGTTACCCTTAGAAGACTTGATATATTGTCTTATTCGCCTGTTGAGACCGAGGAGGGTGCTTTTCTATTATTGGGGCCTCAACTCAGTTTTCTTAGACAGCAACGTTTTGCATTTGTTGTAAAGTTTGTTGATGCTTGTCCACCAGGGTGGCTTGTTTTCACTTGGGGCTCTGGCTTTGACTCTCTCTGGAACAGCTGAGTTTATACACTTATACACCTGATTGTACAGGGCTCTAGTGTATGTTTTGGTGTACTTACCACTTTCAGCTGGGGGTGGGGCTTGGAATGCATTTATACCTTCCCCTATCAGGGTACCGTTTGCCTTGGCGACATTTTTTAGTCTGACTTCACCCTTTGTGAGTTCTGGTGTTAGTGCCAGATTGAAGAGTGCCAGATCAAAGATGACTGATTTGTGGTCAGATTTAACTAATGAGGGTCTGACAGTTGCTGTGGTGCATCTGTTTTCATGTTAGTGAGGACCAGATCTAGTATGTTTGTTCCTCTTGTTGGGGTTTGAACAATTTGTTCCAGGGCATTTGAGTTAACAAAGTCAAGTAACTTTTGCGCTAGTGGGTTAGGGCTAGCGTAGGATTACCATTTGATGATAGGATACGTAGGATTATCATTTGATGGTAGGATAATTGAAGTCCCCCATAACTAGAGTATTTGGCAATATTTGGATAGACTCCAGTTTGGTCAAGTAGGCCTCATGCACATCATGATCCATGGAGGGGGATCTATAACTAGCTATGACTTGAATGGGGGGCTTACCCACAGTAATCTGAACTTGGAGTAACTCCAAGGTGTTGTCCTGTCTAACTAGTCAGGAGGTGAATTTATCTCTAATATTGACAGAAACACCACCTCCCTTGGTTCTCACACATTTGTTTTGCAGTCTAAATGTGTGGAAGGCATTGTAGCTTTGCAAGGCTGGGGTACTCTCTGAGGTCTTTAACCAGGTTTCTCTGACTGCACAGACATCTACATCCACCAGTGATAGGCGTGCTTCCAGGGTGTGCAGTTTTTTATTTAAGCTCCTAGTGTTTAGCACCATAATCCTTATTTTGTTATGACTGGCAATTTTCACATCTACAATTTTGTTTTTGAGACCTTGACTAAAAAAGGCACTATGGAGGAGACAAGAGCCTTTGCCAGAAGCCAAAAGCCTAGTGGCCCCAGGTGCAAAACCATCTCTGGCAAAGCAGCAATGTTTGCCAGCCATATTATCCCTGTCTGACAGAAACTGGATCCCCTTTAAATGACGCCAAAAACTAAGCCAATTATTGAAATTGATCATTTTTTTGTTTATACTGTGGCATCATTCTAGGTGAAGGTAAAATGCTGCTCAAGGCAAGGGACATACCTGCCTGGGACACATACTCAGAGAGCTCAGTCATGTCTCTTCATATAGTTCATATAGTCCAGTGAGGAGGTATGTCTCAGGTCATTCACTCCAACATGAGATATGACAGAGTCATAATGTAGTTGCTGCCATGAGACCTGAATGCATGTGTGATTTGATGAATCCTGGTACCAGACAGGCAGCTGACTTTGACTTTCTCCTTATGTGACCTGGTGAGTGGGACATCTGTGTATGGAATCTGCAATGACAAGAATATTTGGTGTACGAGTGTTAAGGCTTAAGGGCTTGTTAGTTGAAACACTGGTGTTGCTATGTGTCTTGGGTGCTGTGGGATCTGTGTTGGTTGTAGCAGTCTTGTATTTTGGAGGTCTCTGGTGTTTTGGTATGTTTTTTGAGAGAACCTCTGCATATGTTGATTTATGTATTGGATGTGTACTATGTGTACGAGTAGTGGCACTATCTGCATGAGTAGTGGTGGGTGAGTTGACAACCTCTTCACAGTTACTGTTTTGAGTCTTAGAGAGCAGGGATTCAAGATTCTTGGTATAGATACATCTCGAGCACTCTGTACTGGAGTGGGCTGTTAGTAGAGGGTTGTCAGTGCACACGAGGCAGTTGCTACACTGCCTCAGGAGACCCAAGTCAATAAGGCTGGCAGGAGAAACAGGGTTAGTCCAGCTGTCCATAATGCTAGATTTGAAGAAATGTTGTCACAAATGGGGTGCTTTCAGGACTGATCTAGGAGGTACACAGTAGATGGGTATTTCTGATGGGGTTTTTGGCTGGTGGTTTAATAGGTCACAGCTCACTATCAATACTTCTTAGACCAGAAATGTACTAAAAATGAGGACTACATTAATGTACTACAGATGTGTCTAAGGGAAGAATTCTCAAATGTATCTGTCCAGCTATGGTGCAAAATTGCACAGCAGTGCACGCGCTATAGTATGCTCAAACAAGCAGGAACCCTCTCAAACTCGGGATGAAATATCAGAAGTTAAAAACGTAAAAAAACTTTTAAAATACTCAAAAGAACCAATGAGGGTGCTTACTCCAAGCCCTAGACCAATCACCCTTCACCAGACAGGTTCCAATCAGCACACTTCTCTCACAAGGGTGCAGAAGGGCTCCTTCCAATCAAAGATGGCTTGGAAAATGTGCTCAGAATACAACAGTCACTACAAACAGGCCCAGATACAGCAAACCTATATCTAGACTATGCTACACTAACTACACTAATTTAGGCTGGAAACACTAAAAAAATGTTTTATACAGCAAAAACAGCAGTGAGACACTAAATATTGTTTTAAACAGCAAATAAATCAGTTATTTAAAACACTGCTTGGCAGGAAAATAGAACAAACAGAATCAGATGCTTTGCAAACAGTGAAAGGTAGCTTCCTCATTAACTTGGTGTAGGAAAGTACAGTTGTGCAAGAACTAACAGTAACAGTAGATGTCTCACTGATCTCTTGCACTATTCCTATACTCGTGTGTTATCCTTCCAAGAGCAATCTGATGCCCAGCCAGTGAATCAGAGAGTTCTTGCTTTGTGTGAGCAAGTTCACTTTGTGAGGTAACTTGAAATGATTGCCTCTGGCCAGTGGAGTAGAAGGGGGAACCAATGCTGCCTGGACCAAAAGGGAGTCACTAGCAAGATTTTGGGCTTGTCCCTCTGGATCTTTGATAGAGCCTTTGGGATCACAAGAAAAGGGAGGAGTATAAAGGATCTTCTCCCCCAGCTGAAAGACATGGTGCTGTCCTCTAGACCTGTTGACAGGGAGTCCTGGAACAGAGAAATCTGAGTTGTCTGTTCTGGTTGAAGGCAATAAGATCTATCTGAGGTGTATCCCACTTGTGAGATATATCCAGAAAGATCTCTCACTGTGACAGTTATTTGTGAGGATCTTCTCTGGATCTGCTGAGACAGTCTTTGAAGACATTGCCTTCTGAAGGTATGCAAATTGCCTGTAGAGACAGGTTCTTTCTATGGTTATGTCCCATGCCATCAGAGCTAGCCTGCACAGCTGGGAGGACTTGGTGCCCCCCACACACATCTGTTGAGGTATCACATGACAGATATGTTATCTGTGAATATCTACAGGGGGCATGGGCTCCAAAGGTTATTCAGCACCTGTAGGGCTTGGAGAAGGGCTTTTGTTTTCTTTACAAAGACATGTTCCTTTATTTCTCTGAGGAACCAATGTCCCTGAACTCTTGTGGAGCCTGTCCATGCATCCCAGGCCAAGTTGGATGAGTCTGTATGGAGGTACTGAATGTGTGTGTGTGTGTGTGTGTGTGTGTGTGTGTGTGTGTGTGTGTGTGTGTGTGTGTGTGTGTGTGTCTGTGTGTAACAGAACTCCTGTATTCCGATGAACCAGAGAGATCTACCATTGCAGCTACTTCTTCAGAAAGGACAAGAGAGGGATCTGGAAGTCCAAAGGGTGAGAGTGCTAAGACCAAAGGGACCTCAAGCACTCTTGATCTTCCTCATATGTAATCTGTTATAATAAACCATCAGAACTGTGGCTCCCATGTACCCCTGGACTCTTAGTCCTGTATTGCTGAGGTCATAGGTAAAGGAAGCAGGGACTGAAAGCAACTGGTCAAAGAGAGAGCTTTCTCCTGAGGAAGGAAAGTTGTCTTTGGGAGGGTATTCAGACTGCAACTTAGGAATAGTAGTATCTTGGGATGTTTTCAGAAAAAATCTTTCTGAAGTTGCAGGTCGAATCCCAATTTTTCCAGTAGAGACATGATAACCATGGTGAATCTGATATGGAAATGTAGGATTTCCTAGGATGAAGCTTGAATTAGAAGGCTGTCCAGGTATATCAAAATTTGAATCCCCTGGATTCTGCAAAAGGCAATAGTCAGGGCTAGACACTGTGATGACTCTGAGAACTGTAGACAAGTCAAAGGCTAAAGCAAAGAACTGATAGTGTGATGAAGAAACTGAAAACCTAAGAAATTTCCTGCAGGCAGGGTGTAAAGGGATGTGCAGGTATGCATTATTCTTCAGTCTAGGGTAACAAGGAATGCCTAATGAAGGATTCAGGAAATTAAGGTCTGCAAGGAGAGCATCTTGAAAGACAAAAGTTCTACAAAGGTGTTGAGGTATGACAAATTCAAAATGGGCCACCATGTTCCCTTTCTTGGTGACAAGGAACAATCTTCATTAGAAACATTTTCCCTGGTCCTGAACAGAACTGGTTCTATGGTCTCCTGGAAGAGTGAGCCCAGAACCAAGGGAGATAAGAAGAGGCTGATTTACAAGGGGAGAAGGGATTCCCTCAGGAGGGAAGCTCTTTCGAAGGCATTCTACAGCCATTTTTGTATGATGGACAAGACCCATTTGTCTGTTGTAATGTAGTCACATGCTAGGAAGAACAGACTGAGTGTTTTGAACAGACAGATTTGTGGACCGAGGTGGAAGGGATGAAACAGCAGCATGTTTTTGTGGAAAAAAATAAGTTATGTCTTACCGTAACATTCCATCTATGTTGATGATCTTCATTCATTCATTACAGATGGATTATCGGTTCCACCCTTGGAACCAAGTTGGCACTGTACCAAGCTTGCATCAGCCAAAAACTCTCAAGCTAAAATTACCCATAGTGCCTCTCTCCCCAATACCTCAGATCGAGTTTGCCCAAAGGACATAAGGCGGAGGCTTTTCTGCTCAGAATACCCTAAACCAGGATAATGGACCACATCCAAAAACCTCCAGGAGTCCACTGGAGGAGGACGGTGGGAGGGGAGTAATGAATGAATGAAGATCAACAACATAGATGAAACGTTATGGTAAGATATAACTTCTTTATCTAATGTTGTTAATCTTCATTCATTCCTTACTGATGGGACAGAGTCCCTAGCTTCTTTGTATCCTGGGCAGCCATAAGGAATAATATTCCTGAGCACCACTGAGTCAAAGGAAGCCCTTCCCCTGGAGACCAAGTCCAATTTGTAATGCGTGATTCTGATTCATGGTAAATTCTGAAACTATTTTGGGCAGAAAGGAAGGATTGGTCCGAAGTGATACTCTATCTTCGTGAAAGATCATGTAAAGCCTTCTGATGCATAATGGTTGAAGTTCAGATATCCTCCTTGCTGATGTAATGGCTACTAAAAAGAGTTTTCCAGGATAGGAATTTAATATCACAAGAGGCGGCAGGTTCAAAAGATGGTCTAGTCAGAGCCTGTACTACTAGTGAGAGAATCCAAGGTTCAATGGGGTCTCTAATGGGAGGTCTAATATGAGAAACCCCTTTCAGGAAGGTTTTACAGAGGCAATGAGAAATCAATGATGAATTCCCAAAGCCATCATGAAAATCCGAAATAGCAGCTAAGTGAACTCAAGGCAGAGAGGCTGCCGCTCCTGATTGCAGAAGGTATGACAGATAGAGGAGTACGTCTGGGACAGAATCTGAACAAGGATCTACATTGTTGTCGCCAGCCCAGAAACAGAATCTTTTCCACTTTTCATGATACAGTTTCCTGGTAGATGGTTTGTGTGAAGCCAGAAGAATGTCACTTACGGGAGAGGAGAGATTCTCCTGTCTGGCAATTACTGGAAGTGGAGAAACCAAGCTGTGAGCTTGAGACTGTGAATGTTTGGATGAAGTAACCCTTGGGGGTGTGATAGCAATTTCAGAGTTGGATCCAGAATCCATGGTTTGCAAGCTAGATGAGGACAAAGGAAGGGAAACCAAACTTGGCAGGGCCAGAACGGAGCAATGAGGATCACTCTGCTTCTCAACTGAAGGGCTTTCTTTAAGAAGTGTGGTATCAGTGGAATGGGAGGAAAAGCATAAAGCATTCCTGTGGGCCAATCATGTGTGAGAGCATCCCTCCGGGGGTTCCCCCTGTGGGAGGATGAGGGCAATGTAGCTGCTGCATTTGTGATTTATGGGTGAGGTGAACAAGTCACAGCAAGGCTGGCCCCAACAATTGAATATCCTCGACATTATTGAAGGACTGAGAGACCACTTGTGAGGAAAGAAAATACACCTGCTCAGTTTGGCTGCAATCACATTGGAATCCCCAGGAATGTGTGTTGCTATCAGAAAGTGGTTGGAAGCTATCAGCCATTGCCAAATTCTCATGGCTTCCCAACACAGTAGATAGGATTTGGTACCCCCTTGTTTGTTGATGTACCAGACTACTGACATGTTGTCAGTCTGAATCACAATAGTCCCTGACAGAAGGGCCGGATGGAACTCTTGCAATGCTAAGAGTACTGCCCTCAGTTTCAAAACATTGATATGCAGATTGGCCTCTGCAGGTGACCAAGTGCCTTGGACTGTATGTCCCTGAAAATGGCTCCCCCACCCAGTCAGGGAGGCATCCGTGGTCACTGTGGCCTTGGGCTGTGGGGTCAAGAAAGGATGACTCCATAGGATCATGTCTGGCTGCGTCCAACAAAGTAAGTCCATCCTGCACCTATCTGTTATGTGGATCTGGAAAGATAATGGATGGGTTAGCATTGACCATTGAGTTAAGAGAAGCCACTGAAGTATCCTCATGTGTAGTCTTGCCAGTGGGACAATTATTGTTGAGGCCATGGACCCCAAGAGTTGAAGGACTGCCCATGTGGGCACCTTGTCTCGGGGAAGTATCGCTCGGACCTGAAGAAATATTCTTTCTAACCTGTAAAGAGGAAGTGATACTCTGCAGGATAATATATTTAGCATTGCCCCTATGAATTCCAGGGACTGGGCTGGAGCTAGCCGAGACTTTTCTTTGTTTATGGAAATTCCCAGTTTCTCTGCTTGAAGTAGGGTATATTGTCATGCTGCTAATAGAAGATGCTTGGTGGGGGCGGTGAGAAGCCAATCATCCAGATATGGAAACACCTGGAATCCTTGCAGTCTTAGGTGAGCTGCTACCACTGCCATGCATTTGGTGAACACTCTGGGGGCTGTAGAAAGGCCAAAGGGCAATTCTCGAGATTGGTAATGATTGGCTCCCAGCCAAAAGCGGAGAAATCTTCTGGATCACTTGTCCATTTTTATGTGGTAATATGCATCCTGAAGATCTACAGAACATAACCAAACATCTTTTTCCAAGAGTGGAAGAACAGACCGAACCATGGCCATCCAGAATTTTGTCTGCTTGATGAATTTGTTGAGAATGATGAGGTCCAAAATGAGGCTCCCAGTCCCCCGTTTTCTTTGGCACCAAAAAGAGTCTTGAGTAGAATCCGGATCCTATCTGGTCTGGTGGGACTGCTTGGATGACTCTTTTCTTTAGAAGCTTTAGGATCTCTTCAGCTGTGAATTCCTTTTGACTGGGTGGAATGCTGGGAATATATTTTGGGGTTGTCAGGCGGAGACTGAAGGGGATGTGAAAACCTCTGGTAATGATTTGCTTGTGTAGACCCCCTCTGCCCCGAAAGGGACATCTTCCTGAAGAGTTACCCCCTCTACCATGGGGGGGGGGGGGATCGACTCACCATGTGTGCGATGGCATTGACCCTGGGACATTTTGTGCCAGAATTTCCCACTTCTCTGATTCCTAGAAAAGTATTGTTGAGGATTGGAAAAATGGGCACCCATGGCAGACAGGGTCTTGCCATCTTGCTCACACCTGGCCAGCGTGTCTTTCACTTTTGGTCTGAAAAGAGAGGAAGGGTTGACTGGTGCATTGAGAAAGGAGGACTTGAAAGGTTCTTTGAAATCTCAGAGGCACATACAGGTGTTCTGCCTCATAACAATGCCTGCACCTGCCGATCTAGCTGTCCCTTCAGTTGCATGTGAGATCAATCTCATGGACGAGTTGGAAATAGCTTCTAGGGTTGCAAGCTGTGAGGCCACTTTATCCTGGGCCTTGTCAGAGACTGCTCCAGCTAGCGTTCCAGAAAGTTCAGTTGTTAGGTTCCTCTAGAGTCTAGAAAATGTGCCAAATAATTCAACAACCGAATGGCAAAGGTTGAAAAAGCGAACATCCACTTTCCCAGTCTGTCCAACACCGGGACTCCTTGTTGGGTGGATGAACAGTATGGCTCTCCTTAGCAAGCTCTTTTCTTGCTGCTGACACCACCACCACAGCGTCTACAGGTAAACCTTTTGAACAATGTGGATTACTCTCAGGAGGGGACAGTATTTTGCCTGGTCTCTGGGGTATAGGCTGAATGGAGTCAGGCTTCCTCCATGCACACTGTACAATGAGCTAGACATGGTCGTCAGCGGGTGGGGTCACCCAGGAAGTAGAGGGCTGGGCATGGAAGGCCTACAAGAACACAGACTCTTCCAAGGATGGGTTAGTGGGCTTCCAATCTCCTCGCTGTTTCAATATTTCCAGGATGTCTCCAAAGAAGATATCTTCAGGAGGAGAATGTGAAGACCCTTCCCCTTCATCATAGTCCATGTCTTCCATGAGAGACTCTTTAGGAGAGTCTATGCGCTTCCTCTTGCATGCTCTTTTCTGTGGAAACTCTTTGACGGGGGCTTCCAAAGAGGACCTAGAAGAGGGGTCGCCCTGCATGAGGGTTTCTTGTGGCTCTCGTACCAGGTGTCCAGGAGTGGCAGACTGTGTCAAATGAGGTCTGGGGGGTATAAACATGTTGTATAAACATTGGAGGGGCCAGCTGTGAGCCTGCAGAGGCCAATGCCATTTCAATCACCTGGAAAGCAGGTCCACCTGAAGATGGATAAGAACCCAAACTGAGAATGACAACCTTGGAACTGGGGTCACATCCTGCTCTGGTAAACCTGCCACCAGGAAAGGAACCTCAGGATAACTCGGTGCCGTCGAGGTCATTGGGGTCGTAGAACACATTGCCATAGAAAAAAATCAGTGCCCGGCTAGGGCCCTTGGTGCCTGCAGCCCAGTCATGACCCCGAGGATGGCTCAGCTCCAAAGGTGCCGAAGTCCAAAGGGTGAGTTCCGGTGCCACAGACAAGGGTGCTGGTGGAACTGAAGCAGCTAGAACCAAGAAAGACGTTGAAACTGGGAGCTTCAAAACAGTCGAGGCCAAAGGAGAAGTGTATGATGGAGTCTGTGGAGAGAACTCCTCTGTTCCAGGTGTTATAGAGGTTTAGGAAGTGAAGGTAAACCCCTAGCCACCAATAGCTGATCCACGAGTCTGACCACGTCTAACTTTGATAGGGTCCTGGAGGATCTAGTGGATATCCCTGATGAGGAGTCTGGATGTTCCTGGAAAGGACTATATTGTTGTTTTGAAAAGTGGTCCGTCAACAGGGAGTATCTGGTCCGAGGCATGGGGTCTCCCTTCAACACCATGATCAATGGACCCAGAGAAAATGCAGTGGGGGGGGAGTGACTGGTGTGGGAAAAACTATTGTCTGTGCCAAAGGGAGAGTCTCGGTCAGTGCAGTAGTGGTTGGTACCGTAGGTAATGGTGCAGAACAGTACGGTACCATATGGGTCAGGTCTGATGTCTGTTCCGTGGTCGGCACCAAAAAAGTCAGTGTTGAGAGAGAAATAGTCATTTCTGGAGTCAAATCCGATTTCTGTTCTGCAGTCGGTGCCGAAGAAAGGGGTTTGAGCCTTGGTGCTGAGGGAACTGCAACCACGTTAGGGAATTTAGATCTAAGCTCTGAACTTTTAGATTCAGGATCTCTGGGGGAAGAGGGAACAGAATGGCTCCTCTTCTTGGAATCCTTTTTTTGAGGGAGTGAACCCCTCCAACACAGAAAGAGCCTCCAAAAAAGGAGATTTAAGCAATTCTTTCAAAATCAGCTTGTTACGTCTCCCATTCAGGGTGCGGGTACCGAAGGCCGCACAAATCTTACAAGGAAGCTGAGTCGACAGGTGGGGCACTCCCAAACAGTATACACAAGAGCCATGCAAATCCGAATTAGGCATTTTACAGCTACACTGGTCGCAGGCTTTAAAACCTGAAGTGCCTTTTTTATCACACATAATGCTTGACAACAAGATAACCAAACTCTATAAATACACTATCACAACAAATAAGTTAAATTCACACAAACAACAACAAGGTTCTTGCACCAACAATAACAAAACCAAAGATTAACAAGAAAGGGAAAAGGAGGGTACCAACAATGGTATCCTTAAGAATTACCACAGAGGTTAAAGGGTGGGAGTACCAATGATGATAAGGGAAGAATACTGAAAATTTATTTTATTTATTTATTTTACATTTGTTGACCGGGACAGTCCGACTGGATACATGTCCATTTTCAGTGGAGGCCTGGGGAGAAAAGCTCCAAGATAATAATACACATTGAACATTTAGTAAATGCTAGTTTCAAGCAGATTACAGTCATAAGCAATACCAGCATTTAGCACATATAGCACTTATTATAAAACACTTTACAAAACATAACATTATTTTCAAAGTTAAACATACATAACATTACATTCAGGTTTAAGACACACTGAGCAGCAGTTATACAATTGACCCTTCCTGAAATGGAGTGGTAAAAAAAAGTTAGAAGTAGTTGAAGGTAAGGCACGTAAGAAATAGAGAGCAATAGAAAATGGTAAAGGGAAGAAACGGGAGGCACAAGAGAGATATCAACAAGTATCCAGAGTTTATACAGCAAAACGATAAGAATTAGCCAAGAAAAAATAAGTTTTTAATAAAAAAGGAACACTTAGCTTACAGCGAATGGCTTGACACGTCCTCACAAGTATGTGGTGAACAAGATCTGAGGTATCTCAGGATAGAGGCACTGTGGGTAATCTTAGCTTGAGAGTTTTTGGCTGATGCAAGCTTGGTACGGTGCCCACTCGGTTCCGAGGACAGAACCAATAACACATCAGTAAGGAATGAATAAAGATTAACAACATTAGATCAGATGTTTCCAGTCTTGGAATCCTACTGCAGTTACTTTTGAGTTCTTTTCTTTACTTTTTGCCTTTTGGGGGGATTTTGTTTCCTATGGACAAAGGTATTAGGTTTGGAGGGTAGTAGTTTGTTTGGTGTCTAGGGACTGAAGTAAGAAAAATCTGCTTGAAATCCTGCATGACTTTACCTTTTTCCTGCAGGGTTTCAAAGAGTTCTGTAGCAATAAAGAGGGGAGTCTAGAAACTTAGTCTTGACATCTTCAGGGAGGGACTGGAGGTGAAACCATGCAAACTTGTGGATGGTCAAACCATTGGCCACAGCCCTCAAGGAAGCCTCTGCAACATCAGTGTCTGGCTACTTGTGTAGCATTGTTGAGCATAGACACAGCCTGGAATTTATGTTCAGACTCCCCAAATCTAGCCACAGTGTTATTCATGTTACACAGAATAGATAATACATATTCATCATTTGTATTTGGTAGTTTGGAACCTAAATACCAATGTGGCAGAGGAATTCATTTTTTGCCACACCTATCCATGACCCCACTGTCTCTGTCAGACGGCAGCACATTCGATGCAGGAATGTGTCTGCAGAGTTTATTTGTAGAGAGAGAGAAAAAGACAGAAAAAAATTGGGGGTCTACTACAGGATTTTTGTACAGGAATTTCATCTCTTCAGGAACCCTGTAGAACCTATCTGGTTTCTTAGGCAATGGTGGCTGAGAGTAAGGGTCAGCAGATGTGGAGGCAAAAGCATCCAAGCAGGTTTCCAGGACAGGGTGCACAACTGAATGTTTTGGGCCCCTATTTCCAATAATTCATAGTACTTCTGCAATCTGAAACTTGTGTAATGTCCCACTCACTGCATCATCCTGGAGATTGTTTCACCAAAGGAAAACTGTCCCAGTGGGGAATCTGGTAGCAATGCATCCTCAACATCTCTGGCCAGCTGTCTCAGATAATGTATTTGAGAGGAATAATTGAGTGAGTTTTTATCTCAGTCTGATTACTCCTTCTCCTTGGAAGAGGAATCATGCTGCCTTTTTCAAAAGGGGAGGGAGGGGTAACAGGAGTAGAAGAAGAGAGAAAGAAAGGAGAATTCAAGGACAGAATGACTTTGTATAAGCCTTGAGAAAAAGACAGCCATTTCTTCTCATGGGACATCCACTGAGAAGAAATACATTTATTGTTTTGTTCCTTCTTCAAGGGGCATTTTTCTTACCAAAGCACAGTGGTGTGGAACCTTGGCAGACCTTGATAATGAAGCCAGATACCTCTTCTCTAACTAGGATCTGATATATGCCCTCTGATCCCTTGGAAATAATCACTTAGATTTCCTCCCTCTCCCCCACTGTGGTAGGTGAGTCAATCTTTTTGGACATGTGAGGAAGAGATTCCATATGGCCTGTGGTGAAGTCAAGGTGGGTGTCTCAGAAGAACTCAGACTTACAACAGACTATTATTGCATCTCGGCAGGGACATCCGATTTGGACTGGGAAGCTCAAGTATCAGGTTTTAAATGTTTAGAATTCTTCTTGGGTGTGAGTGAGATGTCCGAAGCAGAGTTTTCTGCCATCTTGCTAAGTACAAGGCTCTTGAGATGTTGGATCTCCAAACGGGTATTCAGAGAAGCTAACTTGTTTCTTACAGCTACAGTAATCTTCTTTGTTTTGCTTAGGGGCTGAAGAAGAAGAAGGAGGAGAGGAGGTTTTTGTAAGGGATCTGCCTACTTCAGTCACATTTCCCTTTTTTTAACTGCCACGAAGAAATCTTTAGGGAAAAATATGAAGAAAAAAGAAGTTCCCCAATGGGGCACTTACTTTATCAAGCCTTGGTAGTGATACAGGCACAACTATGCAGTACTCAGACCAACATTAGAGAAGCTCCTGTGTTTGGACTGGCAGCAAGATAATCTCATGCTCATATGTCCATTTATGTAACCCTACACCTATGGGCTTAGATCATATGCCAGATATACAGTGTGTCAGGAAGGTTTTTGGCTTTGGTATGCCAATCATTAGCGGACCGGAGTTCCGCTGTGGCAACCCCTAACCGGGAAAAGCCGAAAGACACAACAACATGCTGGCTGGCAGGTTATCCTCAGCAGGATAACCAACAAGTATTGGAAGACTGCAACAGTGAGCTAATGAATGACATCATCCCAACTGGCTGGCCTTGGGAGACTTTAACATTCAGGTTTACAATGTAGCAGACAATTTTGTATTAAAACTTCCTTTCACTTATAGGTGATGGATTTGTTCAGGTTTATTTATTTATTGATTGATTTATATCCCTTGTTAACCAGATTAGTTGGAAGACCCAAGGTGATATTAATAATACTAGGGGAAATTTTGGCCAGGGCATCAGGCAACTTCCCCTGCTTTTTTTGACAAGGACCATGGGATCATTTACATCCACCCGAGCTACCAACAATCCAAGCTGATGGAGCCTTGGTTTAATGCCTTATCCAAAGTACGGTACGCTCAGGAGTACATCACCCACCCTTATGCTGCACAGCAGTGTCAATAATTGATCTACCTGGTGTGGGAATGGAACCCACAGTCTTCTGCACCAAAAGCGAGTGTGCTACCTGTTGCATCACTGACATTGGTAATTATTGCCATACCCATATTAAGAGACTCACACTCTCTAGTATGATCAAATCCAGTACTCCATATGTAAAAGTGTAAAATTTAAGTTGCAAAAGACATTATAACTGTCAAAATGGATTTCTGCATTTCAGAATTATTCCAAGGTAAGCTAGACCCAAAAACATGTTGGTATTATATGAGACATGGGTACAACGGCTTTGTGTTTCAAGTTTGGATAAGAGACACAGCTATTCTTTGTTATAAACAAAGTAATATTATGGAACATTGCTTGCCTAAGAGTAAAAGTTAGAACATGAATAATATGAAAATGTAATTTACCCTTGGTTTAATACAAGCTCTGTAATGAATAAAGCATTGTTGTATAAGGAAAATTACTGCTAGATGAAATTGTGGGAAAACAACACAGTGTTTGAGAATATTCTGAAATGTAACAATCTTAGCAGTTACTGAATGATGATTGCATTGTTCTTTCGGCAGTTTAAGAATATGACGCATGATTGGAAAGAATATTCCAAAAGCTGCCATGTGAGCTGGCAGTGCCTTTTTTCATGTACTTAAAGTCTGTATGTTGTAATATATATCTGCTTTAACTGCTTTTATGTCTCAGTGGATTTACTGATGATGGAGTCTAATAAGGAGCTCCTTAATAGAAAGGAGGTTCTAATATGGGCTTAAAGAGACAGGAGCTGAGGGTAGACATGGTCTCTTGGTCTGACTGCCATATAGTTTATTTAGCAGAAGACTTGCCACAATAAAGCTCTCTCTGATTCTCAGATGGTTCAGGGTTCACATCGATAAGTGCAAGCTGCTAGTAGAGGTATCTTCTGTTTTATTTTTTTTTTTGAGGTGTTTACTGCTTTGAGTGCTGGAGACAATCTTGAAGATATGTAAATGTGATATTCACTGAGACTTTCCTCATTTCTTGATTGGCTTGCTCCAGGTCATGTATACCTCTTTGTTCTTAAATTTGGTTCTAAATGGTTCACTCATTCTTTAGGGGGCATAAAAAGGAAAAGGCCCAAACTACATTAGCAATGGTGGATGACTCACCTCAGGGAAAATATGCTTATATTGATTTCCCATTGTAAGACATTATCAGTAAGAGATAACCCATAAGAAGGCAAGGATATTACTATTTCATACTATGGGCAGACTGTACAGACCAACCTTCCTATAAGGTTGATATATCTTATGTACATGGGTACACAGTACTACAGCTCTAGTATTAAGTACAACAGTAACAGCAATCTTAATAAACATTAATACAGATTTCTGCTTGAATACAGCAGAACTAGAATTGGAAAATGCAGAACAGCAACAATATATGTCATTCAGTAAATTACAGAGACACTATTATCAGATTTGGTGAACAGAAACTCAGTTCATCATTCAGTAAGCTACATATTAGCACAAGAACTCTCAAATAATATTGACATGTTTTGTGAAGTGTTAGGGATTTTTTATACGTTTGCACAGTCCATTACTAATAAGGGAACAATTATTCAACCTAACGAGGTACAAACATAAGCAAACAGGAGTAGACAGTGTGGCAAGAAGTCTTTACTTGATCTCCCACTTGTAACACCATGTGAGATGACTGGAAAGTTGTTCCACTCCAAAGCACCAGAACAACCAACCAACTAAGTAACTGCAGCTTTACCTCAGCACTTGGTAAAATAGCAGATAATATACTGAAGGAAGGACTGGTAGAATTCTTGGAGGACAAAGTCTGGAGGACAAATAACAGATCCTGCTAAGTTGATCTTTACAGCTGTGAATCTGAATAACACTGGCAATAGAAAGGGGGAAACCCAGTGGATGCGATGTACTTTAACTTAGTAAAGCTTTACTCTGTTCTCCATAAATGATTAAATGATAGTCTAGGAGGTAAGGAAGCAGACAAGAAGATGGGCAAGTAGATCAAAGAATGGCAATATGGAAGGAAGTTGAAGCTTGTGGTCAGTGGACAGAGGAGTGATTAGTAAAGTCACACAGTGGTCAGTCTTGGTTAAGTAGACTTTGGGATATTTACACTGGATACCTCCAGACATACTAAAAGCATGTCAACTTATTCACAGATGACACTAAACAGGGGTGGTATTAGATAGGGCTACACAGGGATCTTAGCAGAGTGGCAAATGGGCTAAGAACTGACAGCTGAGGTTGAATGCTAGAAAAATGCAAAGTTTAACACTGATAGATGAGGAGTTCCAGTAATGAATACCAGATGGAGGGGAGCAAACTGGGCACCACTAGGACCAAAATCTATATGTATTAATTAATGCAGAAATGGCTCATAAGACCCTGTCTGAGAATGCTATGGTAAAAGCAAACCTTGCCCCTCTGCAGGTCACAGGTCAGCACCAGATGGGAATCTTGCATGATTCTGATGGTTTTTCAGGTAAAAAGACATAACTACCTGACAGGGTAAAAAGGAAAGCCACAATGACAGGGTACTGAAGGAAAATGAGGTCAAACAGAAACTCAAAGAACTCTATTTGCTTATCTTGACGGAGAAGAGGGAATGATATGCGTTCATAAGATAGTAATGGGTAGAAAAGCAGAATCAGTCTGAAGAGTGAATGCAAAAGAAAAAGGAGAAAATCAACAACAGTCTGGAAACCATAAAAAACACTTCATGGAAATGGTGGATGTAGGAAACATGGTTTCAGAGGAATATGTACACTATTGGTCCACTGAAACTTTGAACATTTGGTGTACAGCAGAGTCATAGTTTACTCATCTGGCACTTAATGCCACCCCCAATTTGGAATCAATCAACACTACATTGAGGAATAAAAAAAGATCACTGTAATACCCTCATGATGTCTCAACATCAGAGCAAATAAATAAACAAAACAAGTCCTTTTTCAGCACTCGCAATTGCACCCCCTTAATCATTTGCAAATCAATGTCATCAGACACTCTTGCCATGTCAGTAGACACAGTGAGTTCTGCTGCTGTGCATAACATAGATTTGTGTAGCATTTAATCACCTTCACTTATAAAACAGTGACTACTGTTCTAACCTTGTCTCCTTTGGGACCTCGTTCTCCTGCTGTTCCAGGCTCTCCCTAAAAAGAAAATATTTAAAGTAAATCAAACAGTACTTCAGTACACAAAAATCATTTTGCCTGCCGAGTATGCTGGTCTATGTCCATTAAATTCAGAACGAAACCTGCTTATCTGCCATTCCACAATTAGGTCCACAATTAGGATTCAAATTACATTTACAATGTCTGCACAGTTTTTAACCAAACGCTACATATCACATCCAATGATGCAAATAAAACATTCAGAAGTTAGTCTAGTTCTATCTGGTATACCTTCCTTCAGTTATCCCCTCATACAGCTATACTGCCATTCTCAAACCAAGGTTGCCAGTAGTAGAGACAGATGCCTTGTGCATATGTCATTGGGCGGAATCACTTTTGCATTTTAAATGCTTAACTGTTATATCATACAGTCTGTGCAGCACTGATATGTTTTACATAGAGGAGCATCTTACCATTTGTCAAATGGTAAACCCACAAGAGAGAAGCTTTTTCAAGGGTGACCCAAGAGCACTGCTTGGTTAAGTTATTTTCCTAGTCACATATGGGTACATAGAGGGTAATGGACTTCAGCCCCAGGCAACAGGGTGAGGGGCTCATCAGCAATTCATAGTTTTAATGCTGTTCACCAAGACACCTGACTACCATTTCTAGTTAAGAATCCAGATGAAATGACATACATTCAACTTTCAGATCAAACAATAAAATAAAATAAGCATGCAACAGTATTTATCTCCAGCATAAAACCACCGTCTCTCACTGACCTTTGGTCCTTCAGGTCCAGGATACCCTTTCACACCTGGTAACCCTTGAACAGCTACTTCTAAACATTCACCCTGAAATAAAATAAAGTGGAAGCTTAGAGTGAAAGATCAGCAAATGCTAGAAAAACAATAAATCTATGCCACCTGAAGTAACCACTTTTATGATTAAAAGAAATGCAAAAAACAATTGACCAACAACTTTATACACTTGCGATGCAAAGTTTCTATAACAATACTTTGTTTACTGTTTTGTTAGCATTATCTTTTGCTTCATTCTCTCCTGGCACTGGCAAATGGTGGGCCTGTTTTTGTTGATGGTGCTGTCTCCTTACTGCTAAAAGAAAAACACTGCTAAAAATACACGCCTTCTGAAAAAGCAAGGAAAAACACTTTTCAAGAGTAACATCAGCAGAGTTACCTGCAAATGACCATAACATAGATTATAGGCTTTGGCATAACCAAAGAGGTACAAAGCTTACTGATAGGCAAGAAATTCTCTCTTTAAATATCTACCTTAGACATTAAGTAATACTACCAATCCTTGAAAAATAAATAAATACATAAATAATTAAGTAAAAATAAAGTTGTACACATCTCACTTTCATCTTCCTTTTAATTCTTCAATTGATATTTGTTAAAAACAGGAACGATGCATTCATTTTTGTTTACATAACTGGTAAAAGCTGAAAACAGTGACTGGTATAAATGGAAAGCACTTGGGCTTAAACAAGAAAGCCCCGAAGTAAATAGTTAGGGCAAAAGATAGCGCCTACAGGTGATGGAAAAAAGGGAGTGGAGTAGTTGTGGAGACACAATGCAAGGAAGCTAGCTACAATGAAACAGAGATGGTATAGTTGTGGAGACACAATGCAAGGAAGCTAGCTACAATGAAACAGAGATGGTATAGTTGTGGAGACACAATGCAAGGAAGCTAGCTACAATGAAACAGAGATGGTATAGTTGTGGAGACACAATGCAAGGAAGCTAGCTACAATGAAACAGAGATGGTATAGTTGTGGAGACACAATGCAAGGAAGCTAGCTACAATGAAACAGAGATGGTATAGTTGTGGAGACACAATGCAAGGAAGCTAGCTACAATGAAACAGAGATGGTATAGTTGTGGAGACAATGCAAGGAAGCTAGCTACAATGAAACAGAGATGGTATAGTTGTGGAGACACAATGCAAGGAAGCTAGCTACAATGAAACAGAGATGGTATAGTTGTGGAGACACAATGCAAGGAAGCTAGCTACAATGAAACAGAGATGGTATAGTTGTGGAGACAATGCAAGGAAGCTAGCTACAATGAAACAGAGATGGTATAGTTGTGGAGACAATGCAAGGAAGCTAGCTACAATGAAACAGAGATGGTATAGTTGTGGAGACACAATGCAAGGAAGCTAGCTACAATGAAACAGAGATGGTATAGTTGTGGAGACACAATGCAAGGAAGCTAGCTACAATGAAACAGAGATGGTATAGTTGTGGAGACAATGCAAGGAAGCTAGCTACAATGAAACAGAGATGGTATAGTTGTGGAGACACAATGCAAGGAAGCTAGCTACAATGAAACAGAGATGGTATAGTTGTGGAGACACAATGCAAGGAAGCTAGCTACAATGAAACAGAGATGGTATAGTTGTGGAGACACAATGCAAGGAAGCTAGCTACAATGAAACAGAGATGGTATAGTTGTGGAGACACAATGCAAGGAAGCTAGCTACAATGAAACAGAGATGGTATAGTTGTGGAGACACAATGCAAGGAAGCTAGCTACAATGAAACAGAGATGGTATAGTTGTGGAGACACAATGCAAGGAAGCTAGCTACAATGAAACAGAGATGGTATAGTTGTGGAGACACAATGCAAGGAAGCTAGCTACAATGAAACAGAGATGGTATAGTTGTGGAGACACAATGCAAGGAAGCTAGCTACAATGAAACAGAGATGGTATAGTTGTGGAGACACAATGCAAGGAAGCTAGCTACAATGAAACAGAGATGGTATAGTTGTGGAGACACAATGCAAGGAAGCTAGCTACAATGAAACAGAGATGGTATAGTTCTGGAGACAATGCAAGGAAGCTAGCTACAATGAAACAGAGATGGTATAGTTGTGGAGACACAGTGCAAGGAAGCTAGCTACAATGAAACAGAGATGGTATAGTTGTGGAGACACAATGTAAGGAAGCTAGCTACAATGAAACAGAGATGGTAAGGGGAGCAAAAGTTTATTATGAAAGGGAAATAAGACAGGATCAGTAAGTAAAGTGAGGACTTTTTTGGGAATTAATACTAGAAAGGAGGAAGGGAAGGACAGAATTGTCTAGGCTCTGCAAAAGATGGGTGAGAAAGATTACAACAGAAGACTGAGAAAAATTAGTAGTACTGAATGAATAGTTTGCTTCAGTCTTCACAAGGGAAAGAAAGGAGAGGGTGACATGCTGAAAGGGAGGGCAGAATGAGAAGAACAGTGGACTGTGAACAGATACTACAATATAGAGTGAGAAGAGTCAGCAGGAACTAGCTACTCTTATGGTGAATGAACACAGGAACCAAATGGGTGGCTTCCCTGAATTGTGAAACATCTGGCCAGTATGTTAGCTGATACCCTGCCAGAAATATTCAACACATCACTGCCTAGTGCAGAGGTGACAGAAGACTGGAGGACAACAGCAGTGGTACCAGGTATAGGGGCTAACTGCTCCCTGGATGTTTGAAAGTATTTTTCACAGACAGGGTAATAGAAGTGTAGAAAAAATGATCAAAATGGGTTGTCGTGAGGGAAACTACAGAGCCATTCAAAACAGCATGGGTTAGATGGAAAATGGATAAGGGAGAAGCTATGAATGGATGGGATGTAGGCTAGACACTTGAAAAGGGGGAATGGATAGACAGACTGTCACATCCTCCCATCAAACAGATGTAATGTAACATTAACTTTCTAACTCTGAAGGTTCTATGAGAAGTATAGTAAGCTACATCCATATGCCATAGACACAGTAATGGTGTCACGCACACAGTCACTAACAAGTGAAAATATGCATGGCAGCCTAGGCCTGACAGAAAAGTAATACCTGTGATTTGTCAATAACATGGACTAAACTATCTATGCAAATATCAGGAACAGCACAAGTGATGGTTTAAAACTTTGGTTAGGTCAGAATATCTCTAAGGTCCTCACCAACAATGAATGTAGAATAAACAAGGACATTAAAAATGACTGATACCAAAAGATAAAAAAAAGAAGGGAGCAGGCATCATTATACATAACCACAACCATAACCATATGACTGTTGACTTAATACAGAAATGGACTCTGAGAAAATGAAAGCATTCAAAGCCCCTTAGAAGCTGCACAAGTTACAAGCAGGAATTTAACACCCTTCAGAGTTCTAATTATGTATCCCATGCACTGACTTCAGTATAAATTCCTCAGGTTTTACCTAGTTTCACACGAATTCTAGACCGAAGGTAATGTGTTCTTTTATTGTCATATGCAAAGCTGTACCAACAGCTCTATGGAAATTACTGGCCCCATGACACAGAGGAATAAAGCCCTGGATGCACCCCAAATGTCCTCTGTTTGACTGGCAGAACAGGAGCTTGAGAGACCTGACAGGTGAGTACAGAAGTGAGTAGTTAATAGTAGCTTATCCATCCTGCAGGAAGGGAGGGAATAAGACTGTCAAGGCTCACTGCAATACTTGCACTAAAAGCCTGGTGAGATCCCCACTGTAAGCTATATACCACTTGGACAGAAGGTTGCTCTTACATGGAGGTGTATATGCACCTCTTGAAGGCAGATAATGTAGAGCTTGCAAAGCTGCTGTGGTGTGGTGAGGGTTAGGGCTATCAGCATCCTCAATCTCCTCTTCTGCTCCCATAAATGGGTCGTACTGAGTTTGGGTGAGGTTGAGGTGGGCCTGGTGAGTGAGGACAGGAGATTGTGGCACCTGATGGTCAGCTACAGAGAGGTAGGGGAGAAAAAACAAAAAAGAACCTCTTTGCAAATGTACCATTCCTAGGAAAATGCAACTATTTATGTAAATTATATTACACTTATATTGTGCTTGACAGTGATATGTAAATCCAAAACAATGTCTATGTCTTCCTATGCTATGCTGTGTACTGTGTAATATTACTTTTGCTTACCTCTTGTTCATGAAGCTTTTCTTCTGGACCTGCACTGAAAATGAGCTCTGCCCAGTTGGTTAATCCTTGTTAACAAATACAAGTAAATAAATAAAACTAACTTTCTGCAAACCATAAATTATGTCTTACTGGAAAAAAAGTTACTATAACCTATGTCAGTGTTCTGTCACATTAGGCCTTAGTTAAATTATTAAAGATCTTGGTACTGTAAAAACAACATGGCCAAATGATCTCTCTCTCTAAACTGCCCCAAAACAATTGGCGTGATATGGTATGTTTCCACACTGCTTACATCATCTCATGTACCTCCATGTAACTCATAAGGTGATAATCCAATCCCCCATATGATGTGTCCAGACATTTATCATATATGTGGGAACAGTGGTCAGAGCAGAGAACACCTGATATCCTTTTCTGAGATACTTCTGTTTTACTGTACAGTACTTAACACTGTAAATTAGATTTGGTCCTCCAGCATAACTTAAATTTGTACTAGTAAAACAAGTAGAAATGTGCAGGGTACTGAAAAGTCACCAATAATCCAATAAAATAGTACCTTGCTATGAAAACCAAAACTAAGTAAATGCAGCCTGCACCCCAACCTATGCTAATTTGGTATTAGCAAAATGGGAGGAGAAATACCTTTTGAGATCTGAATAATCATCTAACTGGACCCTCTATAAGAGATTTTTAGATGACTTAGTAATCTTGTGGATTTGAAGCAGATTGAAAGTTTATATATACGTAAATGTGTGGACAGTAAACGTAAAAGATTAAGGATAAAAAGGAAAGCTAATCTGAAAGATTCATGGGATTTTTTTAGGGAAATGAAACAAGATTTATATCAGGAAAATTTAATATTTATTAACATTGACGTAATAGATTTATTTTCTAGTATCCCTTATGAAGAGGGTATGAATATGGTGGAAGAAATAATATTTGAAGATGCTGAAATGAGCCATAATGAGAAACTGACATGTTTAGGGTTGTTAGAATTAGTGTTGAAAAACAATTTTATATTCTTTAAAGGAGAATTCTACCAGCAAGTTCAGGGCGTGGCGATGGGTGCAGACTGCACCCCAACCTATGCTAATTTGGTATTAGCAAAATGGGAGGAGAATACATTTTGTGATCTGAATAATCATCCAACTGGACCCTCTATAAGATATTTTTAGATGACATAGTAATCTTGTGGATAGGGACCAGAGAAAAGTTTGATGAATTTATGGGCTATATGAGAAGTACAACCACGTTTCTAGATTTCACATACATTCTTTCAGATGAACGTTTACAATATCTGGATGTGGAAATATATAAATCTAAAGGGAATTTTGAGTCTAAGATTTTTAGAAAGCCCACTTTTTGTAACTCCTTCCTGCATTATAATAGTGCCCACCCCCCATTATAAAAGGAACATAGTAAAAGGTCAGTATGTTTGGGGGAGCCAGATGACATCCTTAGAAGTAGATTTTAAGAAAGACACTGAGGTATTGAAAGGTTTCTTCATGGAAAGAGGTTATCTGGCTGACCTAGTGAATAGGGTTATGGTTGAAATAAACGTTAGTAGACAGAACAAATTTAAACCTATCTTGGGAGAATGTATAAATGAGCAAAAAAATACAGTAATTAGTCAGGGGCAAGGTTATGGTGGAGCTGTGGTGCTAGAATACAATGCTCTAGCAGGACCCACAAAGAGAATTATTAGTTTCGAATGGAACAGATTTGGGTCTATTTCAGACTTGGAAAAGTTACCAAAATAGCCCTTGAAATTTGTATATAAAAATTTGCAGAGTTTGAAGAATATTTTAGAAAGTGATGGTAAGAACCAAGGGATAAATAAAAAAGAGGAGAAGAACATATAAATGTGGGCACTGCTCCTAGTGTGGAAACATTGCAAATGTTGACAAGGTTTTCATTGAGAGCAGGAATAAGTGGATTGCGGGGTCTAATCATTATAATTGTGAGTCTATAGGGATAGTTTACCTTGCAACTTATGTAGAATGTAGATCCTTCTATATTGGAAAGACTGAATGTAAGTTAAAGAGAAGGATCTATGAACACAAGTGTGACATTTTGAATAAAAAGGAGACTAATGCCCTATATAAACACACCAAAGAATGTCATAAGGCAGATTTCATGTTTTATGTTGTGGAACAAGTGAAGAGGGAAACCAAGGGTGGATTATGGGAAGAGAAAGTAGAGTTTAGAGAGTTATGGTGGCAAATCACTCTGGAAGCAGCAAACACCCCAGGTTTAAATGACAATATATCTATAGTTTCACTATTAAAAATGAGGTCTGCCAAGTTATGTGTTTTAGTGAAGGTATTCCCTACTATGTCCACTAGAGGGTATCCTAGCATCAGCTATAACCAAGCAATATGAAACAGATTTTTATTCTTTAATTCCGCTGTGGCGACCCCTAACCGGGAAAAGCCGAAAGACACAACAACAACAACAACAACATAGCCTGTAAAGTTTTTATTCTTCACAAAGATGGTAAAGTTTTGAGTTTTATTTAATGTTCATGTGGTTTGAATCATTTTATGCTAGATTCACAATAATATTCAAAACATGTTTTAATATAAATGGTTTTAACATTTTATATTTTATGTAAAACAAAATAGGGTGAATTGGTTTTAAATGTATTATTAATTATTTATTTTTTGCAAATTTGCACAGTTTTGATTGGTCTGTTTTAAAAGTGGAGGCTATATAAATGGTAAACAGAAAAGTTTATGTCATCTGATGAAGTATTTTCTGATGAGACGAAAACGCTGAGTGTTTCAAAGCGTTTGTGTGTTTTGGACTTGTAGAGTGTGTGTTTTAGTGGAATAAACTTTTAAACTGCTTCAGATTTACTTTGTTTCGGTTTTCCATACCAACGTACTGTTTTATTGGATTAAATTTGTACTAAGTACAAAGCCATAGCTAGGGCTGGATGGAGGTACTATTAGCACTGAAGAAGAGGTCCCAAGTCAATTGCATGATCACCTGATTGCTTTTGCTGAGTGTGAGTACCAGTACAGAATGTGTTGATAGTGATGGTACATTTTTGCAGCAGAAAAAGAAATAAAGATAGCGAGTTAAAGTTTCACCCTTTACAGCCAAGTTGCCTGATATGGGGAAGTCCAAATGCTTTTTTAGTCAGACAAAAAAAAAACTCAGCAATGCTTGCACTTCCTAAGGAAACTGAGGAAGGCAAAACTATCAAAAGCCACCCTCCACACTGTTTACAGGGGTACCACTAAAAGCGTCCTTTCCAATAACATCACGGGGGCTGCAACATCTTCGATTGGAAGGCTCTTAGGCGAGTTGTAAGGGCAGCAGAGAAAATCAATGATTCCTCTCTTGCACCTCTGGAAGACCTACATGAATCATGCTGCATCAGTAGAGCCAGGAAGATATCCAATGTTCCTTTGTATCCTGCAAATGGTTATGTTCTCCCTCCTCTCCTTAGGTAGGAGATACAGAAGTATGCACTGTAGGTCTTATAGACTTAACAACAGTTTCTTTCCTCTCTCCATCAGACTACTGAACTCTTGTGAAAAATGTGCCAGGAGACTGTCAATGCATTCTTTCCCTCCTACCACATAGTTATGTTATTTATCTGACTGTACAGATCCTTACATATCCAGGCTACGTTGCACTATACGTATTAAGCTTTTTCATGTGCAATAACTAACTGATGTGCATATTTAGAGTTGGTTCACACCTTACCTTACTGTAGGACTCTATGAAGTGCAATATAAATCACACTGTGCAATACTCATGCTGTATACATATATATATATATATATATATATATATATATATATATATATACACACACACACACACACATATATATATTTTATATATATATATATATATATATATATATATATATATATATATGTATATATACCAACTACATTTAGACATTTCTTGCCATCAGTGTGATCCAGCTTTTTAAAGTAACATTACAGTCACTCAGAAGAAACAATGCTTAGACATTAGACACTTGAGCAAATAAAAACACAGGAAAAACGCATAGGCAAATACACTCCAGAACTTGGCTTACGAGGACTTAAGGGGAAACCTAAAACAGCAGAACGGCAGAAAAAAAAACAATTACCATAAAGAAATTCCTACTGGGACTATACCCATAGAGCATTCTTTTAAAATAAGCAGCAGTCACACACAACTCCATGAGGTTGGAGTAATTGAGATTACTCATTCCTTAAAGAACAAAAAGAAAAAGGTTTTAAATAAACACTGCTGATGGGTGCATCTCATGACCCCTTGCCCACCTGCGTTAAAGGATGCGTTTTACTAATGGAAACTCTAAAAAGTGGCCTAAATCTTAATGAAAGCAGACTTAACCTACATAAACTCCAGATGTTGTTATTATCTGGAAGATAGTCAAGCTAATCACAAAATGTTGTTTAAGTGTAAAATGTTTGATAACAAATACAAATATATCAATTTTGAAATATTTAAAGAAGGAGATATTTCTGCTTTAGGATAACTTACAAATAATGTTTCATCTCCTCTGTTGAGCCATGTAACATTGTTGAGGACTCCTTGCAAAGTGATCTAGCCAATTAATACTTTACAAGTGCATTTAAGGTCTATACTGCTTTGCACTGGGTACATTAGTTGATCAGGCTACTAATCAGTAAACACTATTCCTTTTATGGTGGCTTTCCAAGGAGAGTTTCATACAGAATTACTTGAGCTCAACAACAGTCTGCAACCCTTGACCTTCTCACAGCCCTGACCATGTCGCAGTTTCACAGATGCTCATATTTTACGGACAAAGACCAACTAATTACAAGTGCTGGGCATCTCCTTTTTGCCTTTCATCATCACAGACGTAGGAAAACAAACACCACAGGCACAATATATTTGCAAATTAATTGTTTTACTCAACCTGCAAGAGAACATGTCAAATGGTACTGCAAACTCAGAAGTTTCCATCTCTTTTTTTTTTCCTAATCAGACACAAGTGTGGAGACTGACCAATAATCAGTGGAGAATTCCATCCTGAAGAGAACCTCTTGAGTTAGCAATAACCTTTTTCTGGACTAAACTCCTACTAAAATCTTTCACAATCTGGAAGAGTGAACTGAGATTGTCAGCAGCCAAAATTTCTGTTGACAATGATGGCTTCAATGAGGATACTGATGACAATGATTCTGCCACTGAAAACATTGTGAAAAAGAAAGCCCATGGTTGTCACTGAATTACTTGGTCAGATGTTGATGCCTGGCAAAGAAACAGCACAGCCACTTGACACATTGAAGGGCCAAAGGCAAAACCACAAATAGCCTTTAATGGATTTGCCATCACTTATTTTGTGTTGTACGCAGGCCAGAAAACTCCTTCCTGAAAAGACAGGAAAAAAAGAAAGCAAGACAGAACAAGGGGGAACAGGATACAATTAATGATGTTTGTAACAGTGGTCTCAGGGACTACCTTGTAGGTAACAAAAAGGATTATCTTCACCTGTAAAAGGGAGATCGACTGCTGAATGCCTTCTATAGTTCCCTGGAAAAATAACAGTGGTACTTTTGTTTTTGTCTGGTGGATGAAAGCAATAGCTAGCATTTATTGACGTCCTTTGTGCCTAATCATATGAGCCATATCAACAAATGGTCAGTGAAATCTCAGTTATGGCCTGGCAGAAATGAAAGGACTTTAGTTAGTAGTCAAGGCATAAACAATATAGCTGAATGTAATGTTTATTGTTTTTGACCACTTTAGGCCCACAATATCAAACTTAATAAGCAGTTCTAATGGTTTATTGTCTTTTTTTCTTATCAATCACATGTTTATGATACCTGGTTGCTCTTCAAATACTGAACTCTGACAATTAAAACAATTAGAAGGAGGAAGTGCAAAAAGAAAACTTACCTTGATTCCAGGTGGGCCAATAGCACCTGGAGATCCATCTTTACCCTACAAGGACAAACATATATATTTCAATTTAATTAAAAATGTATCTGTTTAATGATAAAAATAGACATTTACTTCTGTAGTCTCTAGAGAAAAAGAAACAATAAAACATATAGTTTCATTAGAATCAAACGAATCAAAAGTCTAATAAAAAACAGTATCTGTGTCAAATGGAAATTAATACCATGTGTCATCTGGGCATTCCTAAAAGAAAACTGTTAAAAAGAACCACTTCCATAGCATCACTGCAGATCTGTCCCTCATGTCTCTGATAGACAAAGATGGACAGTAATACCCAAATTAACATACCCCCTCCCCACATAATCTCATGAAACTTCCTAACGGACATATCTGTCCTAATAAATGCCCATGATACATATGGACACAACTGGGTTGGATTCCATGACTAGGCTTATAAAAGCCCTAGTGTGTTGTTAGCCCAGTATAATAAAATGAACCTATGAATCTGTCATGTATTGTCAACTTTCTTCCCCTTGAAAACAAATACAAAAGTAGAGGCCAGCAGCTAGTTTCCATTTATAACTGCTTCTAGAAACCAGTGATTGAGGAAAGCAACAAATTTGTGTCACAACAAGACACAAGCTAAGGAGACACTGTCAAAAAGAAACAACTTAAAAAATAAAACTGGCCTGACAGGGTACATCCTCAATACATTTGGAAAGTAATTTTTTTTCTGATTTGTAACTTGTGAGGTATAGTAAATTTAAGTTTGTCTGGGCACTGCCACGTTAGGGGTTTTCCTCACCACCCCCCCTCCAATAACATTAATAACCTTTCAGTTGGTGGTATATCTGATGTAAAGTGCTTTACTTCTTGGATTTATTTCTTCTTTGCTGCATGAGATTTTGTTTATTATTTTTAAATTTTGATGAAGACTACTCGCAGAAGAAAAGTATCCATAAACACAGACTCGACATGCACTGATGTATCTATTCTGAAGAAAGAAATAACAAAATATCTAACTTTAAATTATTCTTTTGGCAAAACCTGGTTAAGCACATATTTGTCTAGCACAACTATATTTGAAGAATGCCCGTAACACTTTTTAGGTTCAAAGGTTCATAGGTTGGTACTAGGCTATCGGCCCTAGGGCCTATACAAGCCTAGCCATAACAAATCCCTGGCTATTTCTTCCCACACGATTTACTTCCTGGACCTCTGTCTAGCAGGGCGACTGATGTGATCCCCGGGGTGAATTTCCTTTCTCCCATCCAATCGTCAAGGTTTCTTTTGAAGAGGGCCAAAGAGGCGCTCTGCTTGACATGTATGAGAAGTCTATTCCAGAGTCTGGGGAGTCTCTGGGTCAGGAACCTATCCCTCCAGCATGTTTTGTTTATTGTGGTGACAAGGTTTAGATCCCTGGAGCGTGTGGCTCTGAGGGATTGGGGTTTCTTTAAGTGTAGCATGTCCAACAGCTCTGGGTTTGACATGGCCTTGTATGTTAAGCAGAGATTGCCTCTGAGTAGACGATACACGACAGAGTATAGCTGGAGTTTTTTAAGGCGGTCAGCATAGGGCATCTGCTTTAGGCCTGTGATTCTTTTAGTGAGGTATTTCTGCGGCCTTTCCAGTTGTTGCAAGTGTAACAGGCTGGCTTACTTAAATATATAGGCTGCTGGTAGGTATGACACAGACAGACATACAGAACGGTTTTAGCAGAGAGTTAAAGCAGTTGTGGTACAGGATGTGTTGGTTATTGAGTGGGTAATTTTATGCTAGACAGCCTTTTGTCTTTGTTGCTTATGTTCCAATGTGAGTATTAGTGACTTGCTAAGGCTGGAGAAGAGGATCAGCATAGCCAATTGTTCTGTAACTGCAGTTTTGAAACGAGTATTCATTTTAACTGAGCTGGAGCACAGTTCTAGAGTTCTGAAATAAGGTGGGAGTAGGCTGAATCCCTGGCTTTACTGCTTGATTTAGAAATGAGATAACATTTCGTACTAGAGTGTAGGTCTACAACTCTTGCATAGTACTGAAGGATATTTTGTGGTGCAGGGCATTTATCAGGTGCATGTGTAAAGTTAGGGGCAGAGAGGAGTTATATATTAGTTAGGTAGATAGGAAGCTCAAATAATTTAATTTTTTCAGAGACCAACAATGATGTGTATTGTAGGGAGTACTGCTGATAAATGTAGCTAAGGTGTTGTAACCAAATTTGTTTTATTACTTTGTTGTAGTTATTTTCCTAAATGTAGTTACATACTTAGGATCTAAACATCTTACAATGTAATGTAAACCCATCAAAACTGTAACACATTCGTCCAATACAAAAGTCGTGTCATCTATTAAAAAAACAAACTTATACATCAAAAATTCAAAAACTTGTATGTAGTGGAAGTTCCTCTGCCAGGGCCCAAATAAATCTTCCTGAAAAGTCAACTCATATTCACTCGAGTTATGGAAAGAACACAGCTTGTAAATGAATGACATGATGTTAAGGAGGAGGCTGGACATATATATTCACCAGACAAGATGGAAGGGCAGTGCAGCAAATCTACTTGGCTTGAGATCCACAGTCTACTACTCAGCAGAAGGACAAACTAGAAATGGTGTGGGAATTGTGATGAGGGAGAAGCTTCAGAGGACAATAAGGGATGTTATCAGAATTAGGGACAGACTCATGGCAATCAGACTACTGTATAAAGATAGAGAACTATGCGTAATCTCAGTCTATGCCCCCTCGATAGGGTTGTGATAGGTGCAGGTTTTGTTCTCACATGGGGTAACTGGCTAGGCTTAAAAAGGCCCACAAGAGCAGTTAGCCTAGGACTAATCAATGAACCCATGAACATAAGAAAAAAGTGCTTTCAGACAGCAGTTGCAGGACCCACTAAATAAAGCAGGACAACATGAATTGGTGTTGATAATGGGTGACCTGAAAGCACATAATGGGACAGACACAAGAGGCTATGAGGACTGCCTTAGCCCACATGGGTAGATCAACAGAAATAAAGAAGGAGAGGCCATTCTAGACTTCTGTTTATGAAATGGCTTGACAGAGGCCAACAAATGTTTCAGCAAGAGAGACAGTCACAAGATGACATAGAAGAGTGGCCAACATGCAACTCATGTAGACTTCCTCCTAGTAAGAAAAAAGGCAAAGGAGTAAAATCAGTGATGGCAAAGTCACAAAGAAATCTTCAGTGAAACAGTTCACAGTATAAACCACTGACTGCCACAATCAGCTAAAAGCAGTGTCAGAAAAGGCTCTAATGTCAACAGAGACCAGGCTGAAGACCTGGAAGCTGACTGGAGAGAAAGCATAACACTGCAAGGAATTACTCAGTGCTCTAGCACCTCAGGAAGAAGAGGAAATAGGTGGAGTTGAAGAAGAATGGCAGCACCTACAAAACAGCATGTGTGAGGACTATAGAACAGGTGTGTTGCCAAGCAAGGTATGGAAATAAGATTCATAAGGAAAGCTGGTGGCCTTATGCTGAAGTTCAGGAAGATATTAAAAGAAAGAAAGGAGTGCAGGAAAAAGTGGGAGAAAGAAAAGACAGACAAGACTAAGAAGCAATACTGGTTGCCTAACAAAGAGACTAAGAGAGGAGATGCAACAGCAAAGAACAAGGCATCAGAGGCACTCTACCAACTTCTGGAAACTGACTCGGTAGGTGGCACAAAGAAACTCTATCAGGCTGCAAGGCAAAGACAGAAAGATAAAGAACAGAGTTAGATACCCTTTATAAAGGACAACCTGCTCACCATCCAACAGGAGATTAAAGGCAGCTGGAAGGAGTACTTTAAGCAGCTTCTGAATGAAAAAATTCCATAGAAACTGTACTGAATCAGACACAGCCTACAATGAACGAAGCAGAGGAACCTACCCTCCAAAAAGTAAAAACAGCACTAAGGAAAATGAAGTCAGAGAAAACAACAGGTTCAGATAAGCTCATAGCAGATATGATCAAGATGCAGGGTGAGACAGGAGAGAAATGGCTCTTGAAGGTACTCGTAGTATGGAGAGAAAGGCATATCCAAGATGACTGGAGAATAAGCATACTACTGTGAGTGTACAAGAACAAATGGGACATTCATAACTGTGGGCAATACAGAGACATCAGATTCCTGTCACAATGCATGAAAGTTCCAGAGAGGGTGATTGATAATCGAATATGCAAAGTTGTAAAAAGTAAGATGGTAGATGAGCTGTTCAGATTCAGATGAGGATGCAGCACAACCAATCTGATGTTTGCAGTGAGACAAACAGATGAGAAGAAGCTTGAGATAAGGAAAGAGTCCAACTAAGCATTCTTAGACTTGGTGAAAGCATATGAAAATGCCCCAAGAAAGTTGGTTTGAGTAGTCTTAAGGATGTATTAAGTCCCAGAAACATTGATAGAATTAGTGCAGACTATGTATAAGGACCTAATGACGCAAGTACAAATAGTGTTCGGTCTCACAGAGGGGTGTGCACCAGTGTTCAGCTTAGAACCCACTGTTGTTCATACTGGTGATGGACTACATCAACAGACAGGCTGGGGGGACAAATCAACAAATTTGCTGTAGGCAGACAATGTGGCATTACAGGCAGATTCTGAGCAAGTACTTCAGCAAAAGATAGTTGAATTGAATGCAAAACTGAAGGAATATAAAATGAAACTGAGTACAGACAAGACAGTTGTAATGGGAGTAAAAGGGAGAAATCAGATGAAGTTGAGAACTGAGATACCTTCAAGTATCTGGGAAGGTGGTTGAGGAGAAGGGAAGTCTGAATGAGAAGGTCAAATCTAGAATCAGAGGGGCTGCAGCCAACTAGCACAAAGTGAAAGGGGTACTGTATGCCTGCAGAATGCCAAAGAAGCTGAAAAGTAAGGTGTACATAACAGTGATGTGACCAGTACTACTGTATGGTACACAAACCTAGCAGTAAAGGCAGAGCAGTTGAGGAAGCTAGAGGTGATGGAGATGAAGTGCCTGATATAGGATGAAGACTGTGGGACAGCCAAAGAAAGGAGGACATCAAAGCAGAAGCACAAGTGGTTCCAATTGCAGAGAAGGTCAAGGAGAAAAGATTATGGCATATTCCAAATCAGTGGAGACTAAGCATACTACTGTCAGTGTACAAGAACAAAGGGGAAGTTCACAACTGTGGTCAGTATACAGTTATCAAACTCCTGTCACACTGCATGAAAGTTCCAGAGAGGGTGACTGATAAATGAATATGCAAAATAGCAGAATGTGAGACAGGAGATGAGCAGTTTGGATTCAGATCAGGATGCAGCACAACTGACCCGATGTTTGCAGTGAGACAGACAGATGAGAAGATGCTAGAGGTGAGGAATGAGTCCAACTGGAAATTCCTAGACTTGGAGAAAGCATACGACAAGGTCTCAAGAAAGCAGATTCAGGCAGTCCTGAGGATTTTTGAATTCCCAGAAACATTGGTAGAATTAGCGTAGGCTATGTACAAGGACCTATAGTGTTCGGTCTCACTGTGTGTTTCTCAGTGGGAGTGGGTGTGCCTCAGGGTTCATCTCTGAATCCCTCTGCTGTTCATATTGGTGATGGACTACATCCATAAACAAGTTGGTGGGGACAGATCAACAGAGTTGCTGTATACAGACAATGTGGCATTACAGGCAGATTCTGAGCAAGAACTTCAGCAAAGGATAGGTGAATGGAATGCAAAACGTTAGGCACATGGAATGAAACTGAGTACAGATAAGACATTTATAATGGCAGCAAAAGCAAAAAATCAGAAGAAGCTAAGAACTGAGATGGAAGGGACAACAGTGGAACAGGCTAACAGCTTCAAGTATCTGGGAGGGTAGATGAGAAGAAGGGAAGTCTGAGGAGGTTGAAGCTAGAATCAGGGGGGCTGCAGCCAACTGGTACAGAGTGTCAGGGGTAGTGTATAACTGAAGAATGCAGTAGTGCGACCATTATTACTGTATGGTACAGACACCTTGGCAGTAAAAGCAAAGCAGTTGAGGAAGCTAGTGGAGATGGAGATGTAGTGCCTGAGAAGGGTGGCAGGATGCACACTGTGACACAGACAAAGAAAAGAGGACATCAAAGCAGAAGCCCAAGTAGCTACAGTTGCAGAGAAGATCAAATAAAGAGTTTACAGTGGTTCGGCATAAGTGCAAAAAAGCAGAAAACAAGCTGGTGATGAAGATATGAGACAGACAGAAAGACGGCAAGAGGAAATGAGGGCATCCAACAAAGAGATGGATGGACTGTGTGAAGAGATGACCTGCAACAGTCAGGCATGACTGTCAAAGAAGGTAGGAGAGGGGTAGTGAATCAAGAGAGATGGTGCAAATTGATACAACACCCTGGCCCAATGTAGAAAATGGGAAAAAGGGGGGTTGATGATGATGATGATGATAATAACAATGAATCAAGGAAGTTAGCTGGTTCCACAAGACTGAGCAAAATAAACAAAAGAAACTCAGCCACTTCTCAGCCAGCTTTCCTTCTCTGATTTCCTAAAGTACCTCACCAGGATATAATGTCTCAGCGGCTCCTCAAGATGCACAAGATCCAGGCTGTGAAGGACCTGAAAGGAGAAGGTCAAGATCTTAGACACCTGGAAGTAACTGGAATCCAGTGCACATCCAGCTTAACTAAAGTAAAATGACTGGTCCATGAGGTACCATTCAACAATCCAGCCTGCAGTCTCCACTGCAGACATACCAGGTCACCATCTGTCATTTCCAGATTAATGGCATTACAGTAATCATGGCTAAGAACAACCAGTGTAGTGTTTATTACTGAAGCCAAGTCCAATAATGGTATAAGATTTTTGATCAAAGTGATACTTCTGAGATGGAAATAGGATGTCCTGATGAAGGATGACATCTGTTCTCTTGGGTCCTGGTGACAGATGACACCTGTTCCACAGATTACAGACCTGAAACACAAATTCTAGTGTATTAGCCTTGTAATTGAACATGGGTAAAAGCAGTGGAAAAATTCAATGGGCCAATGGTGATTTGAAACAAGAAGGTTTCAGTCTTTGTCTGGTGAAGCTTAAGATAATTCTGTATCAGTGGTGGAAAATACCATTCAAGCAATCCTCAGGAATGATAAAACATGGCACCTGATCCTTAGAAAAGGACGGATAAATCTGAATATTATCAGCACATGCTTGCTGGAGTATACCTCTCTCTCCATAGTGACCTCCTTTAGTGTCAGAATCTCTAGCATGATCAGTAAGGCAGTGAATATGGAGACCTGAAACATTCTGCATTCTGGGGAAAGAAGTGGAGAAACTATTCCCAGCGACCACCATATGGAAGCAACCAGGGAGGTCAGAAGATAATCTCTCGAGTACTGTAGCTGTAAGGCCACAGTATTTTTTTAATGCAAAAGGGATTATATGATCCATGGTATCAAATTCCACTGAGAGATCAGGTAGGACGAAGACAGGGTACATTTGTTGATCTCTTTATTTAAGGAAAACATCTAACACTCATATGATGGTAGTCTCAGTGCTATGTCTTCATTTAATAACATGTACTAACTAGGACTTACCATGCCACAGGATGTCATACATAATTTCATCTAAGAATGCACAACCTTCTTAATAAACCTCCCTGTAAATGACAGGTTAGAAATAATTCTCCTGACTGGCTTGATCAATGGTTTCTTTAGAAGGGGGGATCACCAAGGCCGCTTTTATGAATGAAGGGAACACCTCTGTTCTCAATATAGATCTCTTGATATGGAAAATGACTGAACCAGAGCACTCTAGACTGGCCATACTAGTCTTGAAGGACCAGGGTCCAGACAACTCTTCCCCAAAAAAGTGTGAACAATTCATATCCAGATCACTAAACACCCTAATGAGTGAGCCATTTTTAAGCGATTGCCTAATCTTGGTAAAGTTATCCATCAAGAACCATGTAGCTTTTTAACAATAATTTGAAGAAAAACAAAACATTCCAAATTGTAGTACAGACTGAACTGTACAGCCTGCCAGTCATCTGTATAACTGCAGATAGATAAATGGATGCAGCAGAGATTTCACTACACACAAATTATGTCTTTTTATGTAAAATCTCTCTTTAGTAGGCAGCATGGTGCTGAACCAGAATAATCTTACCTTTCAGAATGCTAGACTTTGGCCACTCAATAATAAATTTTATAAAAAAATGAATCTTGCTTATCAGCAAACAGATTTATCTTTATTAGCTTTTATTTCTTAAAGACTTGGTTGATCTGCAAATTATGAGCACTGGAACATTATAAAACTGAAGACTTGGTTGAGCTACAGATTATGAACACTGGAACATTATAAAACTGTTTTTTTTTTTTTCATTTCTGACATAGGAATATAGGAACAACTCTAGTCAAGTGATCACAGGAAACATAAGATGCTTAGCCATATACATATTTAAAATAGACACGCTTAGATGTTTTTGTCACCCTTTATGAGGACTTAGAGAATACATGACCTGTATAACACCACCCTAACTAGAAAACACTCTCCAGCTGTGCTTTGTTCTTTAGTGAGCATAAAATTAAAAGAAAAAGTAAATAAAACAAAAAGAAAAATATGTGTGTATGTATTTGTGTGAGTGACAGCATAAGTAAAAAACTGAGAGAGACAGGGGGAGGATATGGAGTGAGAGACAAAGACAATGATAATGCTGACTGTAGCAGGCAGTCCAGTACCACAGATTCAGTAAAACACTAAGAGATATGAAACTGTTAATGTATGGCATTATTGATTAACTTTAATCCTGATTTACCAGAAGACTCAATGGACAGTACGAAGTAACAAAACCAGGGAGATGGGAAGGTTGCAATGTTTTTTTCTAATTATTAATTTGCTAACGACGAGGGATCTGATGTTGTGTTCAACTAAATGGTTATTAAGTGTGTGTGTATGTTTGTATCTATGTATATGTGTGCAAGTTTTTCTGCCTATGATTCTTAATGATTTAGTGTGTTTCTGTGTATGTGTGTGCGAGACTGTCTGTGCCTCTGTATGCGTGCTTGTATTTGTGTGTGTGTTTAGACATAAAAAACTTATATGACTTATATTTTCGGTGTAAAATGCTTCCTCCAACAACAATTACATATACTATAGCAAGTTTGAAACATTAGTCAAAGGAACTATTTTAAATCAATAATACAAAGAAATTACACACAGTAATAAAAAAAAAACAAATACAAAATACTTTAATAAATAGTCTATTCTCTAAGTGCAATAATGCCTTACAGGGTGTGTGTGTGTGTGTGTGTGTGTGTGTGTGTGTGTGTGTGTGTGTGTGTGTGTGTGTGTGTGTGCGCCCATGCACACGAGCATGTGTGTGTGCTATTGCCGAAATAATGGCCTTTCACTGGTGTAGAAGCCATCCAACTGTGGTGTCGAGCCCCAGAACATGCCCAGATGGGCATTATTTTCACAATAGCACACTCCCTGTAAATCATTGTTGCTTGCTTAACAGTAATCACTTTCCAAATCAGGCAGTACCATACAAGATAACCCTAATGTATTTTGTGTCCACCCATCCATCATCAAGTCTAGCCTTAAAGGCGGAATGAGTACTACTTTGCTTGACCTGTCATGCTTTTTCCATAGGCTCGGACTACACTGAGTTAGGAATTTCTCCCTCCAGTGAGTCTTATTTGTTGGTGCAAATTTAGGTCTCCAGTATGGACATTTGTACAGTCACTGGCTTTGTAAAGAACTAGGAGGACAAATAGGATTGTGTTTTCCATTGCTTGAAAAACAAGACACAGATCACATTGAAGCAGCTAGGATTTATAGCCTTTGATTGATTTATTTTTATTACAAATTAATGGGGTAGTTTTAGTTGAGTGATAAGCTTGGATATGTACATACCAAAGACGTTTCTGTATTCTATAATGGGCCTGATAAGGGAAGTGTACAGAGATAGGATGACATATGCAGTGGGAGCAAGTGTTTTGCTGAACACTGCTATACTACACTTTTTTTGCATTTAAATGAAGACTATTTTCAGTACACCAGGTATGTGTATATTCCAGCCCTGCTGAAATAGTTTGGTATCACTGGCTTAGTGAATAATAGTGCCAAGTATGCAGTCGTCGGTAAACTTGGTCAACCACACTTCAGGAATATCAGTTTGGATGCCTGGAAAATAAATGCCAAGTAGGACAGGACCAGCATTGTCATCTGTAGTACTTCACTAGTTACAAATTTATGTTCCATGAGGGTACCAGCAACTTTTACTACTTGGTATCCATTGGATAGCCAATTTGTAATCCAATGGACAACTAGGGGTTTACATTACATTTTTTGGAATTTTTCAATAATGCCAACATGGGTGACAGTGTTGGCAGTAAGCTGTACAGGCAGAGAGACCACTGTTCACACTGTCTACAACCTTTTCAAGGGAGTTTACTAGGTTCAGAAGACAGGACCCGCTCTTCACTAAACCAAACTGAGCGGGGGTCTAGGTTAGTTAAGTTTCCTATTGCATAAATGAGCTTTGTTATGATATGTTCCATAGCTTTGCATATAATATGTTTGGTGATACTGATGGGCCTATAAATACTTGGATCTGCAGATGAGTCACAGTGGCTGTTCTCCAGGCATCAGGCACAAACCCTGTGGACAGGTTGAGATTGGAAACTTTAAGTGGAGGATAGATAGTGCATACTTGGCAATGAAAAGAATGCAACCCAGTATGTTTTTTGGTCACATAGAGATGCTATTTTAGCCTTTTATATGGATTCTAAGACTTACTGCAAAGTGATTTCTGTGTAAAGTAAATTTTCAGCATTACTGGGTGCAACAATGTGGGATGGCAGGATAAATTAGTACTCATATATTATACAAAATACATACCATAGTATCTGGGAAAGGTCCCCAAAGTGTCATGACTCAAAACTACACAAAGTAATACAAGGCATTCCATCTTACATTAGGAATTCAGGTGAATTTTTAACAAAGTTGAACAATGTGACTATTAGAAAGTGATTCCCCGGGATACTGTAGTGGAAATGGAAATTTGTATTTCTAGTTGTACTGAGTTTACCTCAAACACATATACTTGGTGTGCTCATCACTGAGAACAGTTGCAAAACATTTTTTACATTTAATGATGAGCTTTTCAAAAAAGTAAAAGAAGTAGCACCTTCATTTGTCAGCTTAATTTTAAATGAATTGAGAAGAAAAAAAGGCATAATTTAGACATTTACAGTGTGCTATTTTGTCAGATTTTGTTTAGTGCAGCCAAAGTTAGAAGAACAAACTCATACTACATCATCAGAAAACATTTCTTAAATCATATGTAACACAGTATGAACGTAAGATTTTACAAGCAATAACAGAACACAAATCACTATAAAGGAGAGAACGACGACACTGGCAATGAAGGATTAAAACTTTATCTACCAGAACTACCTCATCTATAAAATATTTGGCTTATCATCCAAACAATAATGAGCTAATGTAACAATGCCCATTAAGAGATGGTTGTTATTTTGTTTGTCAGATTTATTGACATTTTTTATGGAGCAGCACCTCAGTGGAAAAAAAATCACTCCGTTAAATGGTAGCTCAGATTTCTCTTTTTTTTTTTTTTAATTTACTTGTATTTTAGCGCTAACAGACTAAATTTTTGGATATTAATATTAACTATAATTCAGGTACTAAGACCTTTTCTTCAGACATATACAGAAAGCCAGTGATTGTGAATAATTACATACATACCATTAACACCCACACTTTGCATGCTAAAAACCAGGTGATTAGAATATGTAGCTTGATGACAGTAGTTTTATAAAGAACCTAGTTCTGTTTATGCTGTTTGTAAGGGGTTATGATTAAAAATTTATGTCTAGCAGTTTGGAAGAAATAATAGCGGTAGAGCAAGAGTAAAGGGCAAAGGTTAAACAATATGTATTCTTTCCAGTTACCTACAGTGCAAGATGGTGGGTGAATTAAATATATTGTTAAAAGTCATTGAAATATGTTGCATAGATACTCAGGTATTATCAATACTGGGTGACAATTCCAAGTTTAATGGGAAGAAACATTACAACATTAAGATATATGCCAAACATTGATCCATCCCCTTTTCACATAGATCACAGTGTTCTGACATTCCTAATATACGTCAAGCCACCTATTAAAACTTGATGCGATTTTAAGGACTTTTGCAGGTTAGCCATGGTCCTGTGAACAATCATCTAATGTTAGTCATCCGGGACTATATTAGCTCCCATCTCGCAACCTACTGGTGAATCATTTGTAGCCATCTACAACACTTTAAAGTACTGCACTGATAAATTCATCCCAGTGAGGCATAAAAAAGTGAAAAATTCTGCAATAAACCTAAATGGTAGAGTTACAAAATGAACAAATTATTAAACTAAAACAAAAGAATGTGCACAGCCTTCAAACTTTACCCAAACTAATGCAAAAATATTATAGTTAGTGCCACCCAAATTGAACTCACTAAAAAAAGGAGAAGTAGAACCTACCCCTTACAAAGAAGCTTCACTTGTGATAAAACTTAGCACCATAACAGGGAGCAGTAATACAGACTTCTACAACTACCTCTGAAAAATGATGGCAAGAAACAAGAACACATCTTGGTACAACAAAATGCCATTATCATGAAAGAACCAACAGACAAAGCAAATAAACTAGTAGATGCATTTTGAGTTAATACGAAATACACACCAAACAGCCAGTATTCCACCAGTAACTCCTTTATTGCATCAGCGATCTGGTACCTCGGCTATTCGCCTTCAAGGATCACATTTTAGTCCACCATAACAGTATGTTTTTATATCATTTGATTAGAAGCAATTAAGCAATTAAACAATTACAATTTCATTTCAATAAAGGAATGAGACTTGTTTAAAGTGACCTTGCAACAAAATATTAAGTCTTCATTTAAAATATACTATGTATATAAATACAAAAATATAAATACATCTACACATTAATCCATATTCTATCTATTTGTACTCATACAAATTAATATATATGTATGTATGTATGTAAGTATAATATAAATAGTGTGAATAAATATTATTTTTTTATATTATTTTTTAAATTATTTTATTTTAATAATAATAATGATGCTAATGGTAATCATAATAATTATTGTTTAAATACCCAATTCCTGATTTAGGCCATAAGGTTTTAGAGTATTAAATTTTAATATAAATCTGGTTTCCAATTCTAATAATTTACACACAATATTATCTCCCCTTTGAATAAATGGTCTCCCTAAAACACTGAATCTTAAAGTGTTAGAGCAGCCCCCATGTTTGTCAATGAAATGTTTAGCTACTGGACTAAATTCATTAGAATTTCTTATATCTTTTAGATGTTCCAGTATTCATATTCTTACCATCCTCTTGGTCTGTCCTATGTACCAAATATTGATACAGGAACATCCCAATATATATACAAAAGTAATGCTTAGAAATATGATTTACCTTATTTATAGATTTTACATCAATAACTTTATTACATATACTACAAGAGCCACAAGCAAAGGTGCCTACCTTAGCAGAAATAGGTTTTTCCAAATATAACAAATTATTATTTAATATTTCCTTGAGAGTCTTTCCCCTCTTATATGAAAAAGTTATAAATTTGGGAAATAAGTGACCTATAGATTCATCATCGCATATTAAATACCAAAATCTCTTGACCAATGATGTAAGTTTGTTAGAAAAATTTGTAAATTTAGTTACAAAAAATATATTCTCAGCATCCTTGGTAATTTCATTAGTTCTCAAGGGCTTTATAGTATTAGTTCCTGAGATTGATCCCATGGAATTTATACCCCTAATATTATCCCAGCATTTTAATAATTCATTTCGATTATATCCTCTGTCCAACAGTCTTAAAAATACTTTATTAAGTTTGTTTTCCACTTCAATATCTCTACTAGTGTGATCATAGATTCTTTTGAACTCCCCATATGGTAATGCTTTCAATAAATGTGGGGGGTGCATACTGGTTGCGTGCAAAAACATATTTACTGATGTATGCTTTCTAAAGGGTCTAAATTCTATCTTACCTTCTCTCTCAAATAGAGTCACATCAAGAAAATCAATCTTATTTCTATTAACCTCATAAGAAAAGGTAAGATTTTGTTCATTATTATTCAAAACTTCAAAAAAATCAAAAAATGCAAGCATATCCCCTTTACAAATAAAAATCAATTCATCAATAAAACGTTTGTACAAAACCACATTATTTTTAAAAAAATCAGTTGGATAAATGAACTTTTTTTCAAAAAAATCCATGTAAATCACAGCATAGGATGGTGCATAAGCTGCACCCATTGCAGTACCCCTCACTTGCAAGAAATATTCTTTGTTAAACAGAAAATAACTATGGGTTAAACAAAATTCTAATAAACTAATCAAAAAGCTGGTTCTGGGCCCCTCACCTAACATACTCAATATGGATTCAAGTCCCCATTTAGTCTCAATATTGGTGTATAGGGACTTTACATCAATGGTGACCCAATAATATTCATTATTCCATGGAATTTTTACAACCTCATTAATCAAATCTTGTGTGTTGGAAATGTGAGCAACTACTTTATTCAAATAAGCCTTAAGCTGAAAATCCAAAAAAATATTTACATTTTCCAAAAAATGAACCTACCCCTGAGACTATAGGTCTCCCTGGGGGTTCCATTAGATTCTTATGGATTTTAGGTAAGGCATATAAAATAGGTGTAGTAGGATTCTTTATATACATTTTATTGATGTCAGCTTGTATAAAAAATCCTAAACGTTCACCTTTTTCCAACAAACATAATAATTCATCATTGTAAAGTTTAATAGGGTCACTTTCTAATTTTAGATATTCATCTTGGTTAGACACTAATGTATTCACCATTTTGCAGTAATCATTTTTGTCCATAACAACCCAGTTGCCACCTTTATCAGCACATTTGAAAATATAATCTTTTTTTAGCATTTTTAACTGTTTTAAAGCTAACCATTCTTCTTTATTTAAATTAAACTGCTTTTTTTCTTTGACAAAATCCATATAAGAGATCTCAGTTTCCCTGAAAAGAACCTTCTGAAAAGTAGCAATAGCAGGCACAGATATGTAAGGTGTAAATCTATTTTCAGTATTTTTAAATTTAGGCATTGCTAATTTACCATATCCAGTTAAAAAAACAGTATCTGAATAACTTTGTATGTCACTTAGTGCATCAATGTCACAATTCAAATCATCCCCTTCATAGTTATAAATAGATAGATTCATCAGACTCTCATCAAGTTCAGAATTATTACATTGCTCAACAGAGTTTTCGTTCAAACCATTAATTAACATAGTTTGCTCTGAAATTTTGTGAAAATAAACTCTAAGTAGCAGTTTCCTGATAAAGGTCTTAAACTCTAAATAAATATCAGCTAAAGAAGGGAATACTGTTGGAACAAATTTGCTCCCCTTATATAACACTTTAAACATATCATTGTTTAAATTTAAACAAGACAAATTAATGCAATTAAACATTTGCGCATCATAGTTCACAGGGTTAGACAAAGTCACATCATTAAGCAAACCTTCATTTAAATCGATTACGTCCCTTTCTTCCGTTTCTTCCACTTCCATTTCTCCCCTTGTCTGCATTATTGCTTTGAAAGTCAATGTTCGTGGAAGTTGTATTCAGAGTTCCATCAGCTGTTTCCCTATCAGGAACACTACCGTTGTTCACAGTTTTGGCAAAAGACACATTTCTACTGGTATTTCGTTCAGTAGAAGAAGCGGAAGATGTAGAAAATCCCCTCCGTTTGGAGTAACTGTTCTGGCTTCTACCCCTAGACCTGCTGCGTCCTGTATCACGTTGCCACGTGAACAAATTACCCGTCTCATAGTCCCTGAGGTCACGAACAAGTTTGTTACGCTTTCTCTGCACTATGTCAGTCTCTAGCTTGTGAACTTTTTCGTTAATGCGCATGACTTGGCTTCTGTAATTAGTTTCAGCCACTAATTCATCCTGCAAAAGTAAGATCTCACTTTTTAATTTTTCGTGAGATCTTTGGTTTCGTTTAACTAAGATACGGAGCCAACCCAAAGTACAAGAGAGGGAGACTTGCTTTCACTCGTCAATTGCATTTGGAGTTAATTTCTGGCCATAAAGGGGAAAAACATGCACTGTTCCTCCCTGAAACACAACACTACATTAAATTACATTTAGAAATATTAACTTTGCCTTCAGTAAAGTGAGAAAGACTAGTTCTGTGGGACCAGAGAAGGTACCAAGAATCCTAATCTGAGCAGACACTGGTAAAATACCATTAAAACTGACTACATCCTTGATATCTACAAGCAGGCTGCTGCAGTCCCATTCCAAAAAGACAGCCCCTCTAAAGATCCCAGTAATTACAGAGCAATCAGCATATTGTGCAAGGTGATGGAGAGAATCATCCTGGAACTTAGACACAGGAACACACTTTCATGATTTAACCCAGTATGTTTTCTATTAAGGGCAAATCCTGTATGCTTGACTTTTTTTTTTTTTTTTTTTTTTTTTTTTTGAGGATGTGACTGCTACCCTACATAAAAATGTTATCTGTCCATGATCTGGCTAACATGTTCAACACTATGCACATTATTGATCATGGATAAAATCAGTGATCTAAAGAAAAATTAAGTTGTAATACCTTTTTTTAAATATTATTTTTTGATCCCCATGGACTGCATCTTTACCAGCCCAGCCCTCAGTGCGCCACATCCACATTGGGTCTACCAGCCATTCTTCTATCCCTTGGACTTACTTCCAATGTTGCTGGGGTCAGTTGTGGATCTTAAGGGTGTCCTGGAGGCTTGTCTATTTGTGCTTCCATCCATGAGGGGTTTGTTTTATATGCCTTACTGACTTCTATTTTCCCCTCTGCCCCACACTCATTGATGGCATCAAAGGGCAACTCTCTCCTTTGGAACACACCTCACTTTAGGGAGTGTCATCAATGAGTGCCCCCCCCCCCACAAAGGATGAATGTTACCATCCCTCCCCTCGACTATGTCAATCACCCAAGTCACTAATAGAACCTGGGTTGCTGGGACATAGTCAGGGCTATATTGCTCTAGAACACTGGGGCAACCCAAAGTTGCAAAAACTTGGGTCCACAATTTGCTAGATGGTCTCACACACACAGGACATAAAATGTAAAGAATCCTTATCTTCACTATCGCCTACCATCTAGCTCACCAAATATGCAGACAACTACAAACTGAGGAACATTGTCCTTTATCCAGATGATGCCACCTTTCAAATAGCATTTTACATTACACATAAATTGTACTGTAGAAATTAGCTTGCCTTCAGTATAAAAAATACAATATTCTGGAATCTAAAAAAAAAAAAACATCATTCTTATACAACAAAAAGTTGACAAAAATAGTAAAAAGCTTGGAGCCCATGTAGATGATGACTCTTCAGTTGATAATACTATAGTCACTACTTTCCTCAAATCATATAAAATTCCCATCATCCATGGGTTTCATATCCATATCAAAGAAGAAACTGCCTTTATTCCAGTCTTTTCAGACTTGTTATATTATACGGTATTCTGTTTTGAAACACACTCTCACACCATCATATGCACCTGGAGATGGTGCAAAGATTCCTCACATACAGCTTATTCAACATTAACACAGTATGCGTACCACAAGGTTTAGTCTTAGGCTCACGTCTATTTAATGTTTGTTAATTACACATGCAAAACCACATAAAACATAGTGTTAATACCATATGTAGATCACTCCACAATGATATCCTTAGCAGACACAATTGACACACTACAGTCAGTGACACACAACCACTCAGTTTTCTTGTAAAAGGGCTAAATGATTCACATCATCTTCTAAATGCTAAAAAAATTTAAACTATTGTGATTCAGACAGCAAAGGGTTCAAGAAAATTAGTATAACATCTCTAAATAATGCCCGTATATGATTAGTGACCCGTATAAAACTATTAGGAGTAATAACAGAAGCCATCCTAAAAGTTTGACCATTACATTAACAATGTTGTAGCCAAAACAAACAAAACACTGGGAATAATAATCAATGCCATACCTAACCTAAGTGACCTGCCCATAGTCTTTGCAACCCAAACTCTATTACTTGTGTTTTATGCTTCCTCAGTATTAAAAAAAAAGTTTCAAAACAGTAGTAAAAAAAAATTGAAATCTCCAGTCATAAACCTGCACAATTTTCAGCCAAGGCTCCAGGTACAACCCACCATTGTACAATTCTGAATACAGCATGCTGTCTCAAGCTTCATAATCTGCTAGCACTCCATCAAGTGAAGGAAGCTCACAAAATCTTATACAATCCTGGCAAATGCCCAGCTACCCCAAACTTCACAGAACAGTATTCCCTTCAAGAACTCTCACTTCTCACTCAAAACTAACTTTGTATAATGAAGTCATCTAAACACTTTGCATACTTATTATACTCTACCTCAGTAGCTAAAATATGAAAAAAAAAAAAACAAATGAAATAAATTCTGAGCTCAATCCCAAAATATTTCAATCTAATTTAAAAAGACTATATCATAAAAAAATGCATCACACATACTTAGTATGGCAAATAAAATGTTAATAGTTAACACTTTTTAAACAGAACATATACTATTTAATGATTCAGTTTATACCTCACAATATTTTATCCATACGCCTAAAACTTAAGAATTATCTTAAGTCATTATTTCATATTTCTCTCTCTACCTCTTTCTCTTTTTACACCCCCTTTTTCTTTTTCTACATCATTATGTATCCTCCAGCACTATAGCTGCACTTATTTCTGTTCTGTCTCTCTATATATTCTACTAACTTTTTCTTTTATTCCTGTAATTATTCACTTTATTCTTTATTTTATAAGCGCTGGGTAAAAGAAAATTACTGGAGTTAATATTTGATGTAGTACCTTTACTAATATTACATTAATTAAAAATTATAGTACCTTAATTATGTATTTCCAGTCTATATCACTATTTTATTTATAAATGCAACATTTTTTCTCTGGGCTACCCCACTGAAAGGGGCAAAAGCCCACCTGGCCTGGCCTGATTAACAAATGGAAATAAATAAACAAATAATAAAAAAAATATGTTAGTGAATCAAGACAATGAGGTGGCAAATGATGAAAAGCTGTAAAACAATTTATTTGAATGGTACGTTAGCGCTTTCACAGTAATAATACTGCTTTTTCAGACATTAAAAAATTCCATTGCAAACATATTTAAGTAATGTTAGAAATGTCAAAAATTTTAGATTCAGTCCCTAACATCAATCAATTAAAACCTCTAACTAATTAAAAATACCTTAAAGGTATAGCACTTTGATGGTCATATTAACATCACTTACAGATATGTCTCATCCTTAGGAAAGGATTCATTGGCACCTTGTCATTAAATCCCTTCCCTTTATCTGCTTTTAACCTAATAATCCATTTAGCTTCCTGCACTTCTAGGACGTTTTCAATATCACCCCCACGTTCATTGGACACTATTCTCTCCATCATTAAAAACGTAAATGTATGTGACCTACCATGTGTACTAATATGCTTTGCTAAAGCATTTGTACAATTATTTTTCTTAATGTCATATAAATGCTCCCTGATTCTGTCTTTAATATGCCTGTTAGTTTTTCCTACATAGAATGACTTGCAGGAACAAGCAGCTAGATAAATAATGTCTGTGGTGTTACAATTAACCTTACAAAGCTGACTAAATAAACAAATAATCCTTTTAACCTATGAACCAAAGGGAGGTGTTACACAATTTAGTGGTAAAATGAACTCCATTCTTTACTGTAGTCCCATTATAACTGCATTCTTGGCCTGAGGGGCATAAAAAGCTTAATGTCTGGCTCTGCATTTGTATTAGATATTATAAATTATAGGAGCACTGGCTGTGGTTCATCAATTATAGGAGATGTAACAAGAAGCACTATAAACTCTTCTGTAGCCATTCTGTTGGCCTTATATTTACAGGTCCCTTGCAACCCATCTGACAGGCAAAACTAAAGATTAATCCAGATGTTATCCAATAAACAGGATGCCTTTACAGACAAACACAAAGGAGCATTTCTTACCGATTCACCTCGTTCTCCCTTCTCTCCCCTTTCTCCCTGTAAAATTAAAAAAAAACAGCTTTAAATACATTTATTTAATATGAGTCAAAAGCATAGCTTTTAGGATGTGGTAGTTATAAGATTCTGGGTATCAAGCTCCTTACTGTTAAAGAGTGGAATAAAATTAACTCAACAAGGCTTTGCTCACCAAAATTTGGATATCTCTTTCAAATTACGTAACACAGCTGCAGCTTCAGGGTTATCCAGAAAACTGATTCCCAAAAAAGTTGTTTACATTTAACGTTGCCACCTTTTCAAATGTACAAATTGGGATATTTTTATGGAAGTGTTGAATTTTACATATAAACTATACCTGCAACTAGGACAAAGGGCTGGACTTCATTTTTTAATAAAATATTACTTCACTTTTATAGAATTTGAATTGTTTCCATTGTTGAATATCATATTAAGGTGTTTCAAGAGCAAATGACTGCTTTATGCAATGTTAAGAGGAAACTTAGGAAATATTTTTGTCATAAAATCTCATGACATTTGCCTTTCTTCATACTTCTTTGCAGAATGAAACTTCTCAGTTAGGGACTATCCCCACTAAAGAGGGGACAGGTGATGATCCTCATTACACTTTTATAATAAACGTACTAAATATTTTTAATAAATGTCATCTGTATTTATTTATTTACTGTATTACTGGACTGATCCATGCATGTTGTTTCATCACTGCCACTGGCTAAAGTACAGTGATAAAAAATCATGAATCAGTCATACAATCAATCAGTAACAGTGCACAGACAACATCATTTTGGACAGCATAGCTATACAACAGAAACAAGCCAATCATAAGAGGGTATTTATACATTATTTTAAATGGCAACTGTGAATTATAAACTCAGTAATACTACCCATTCCTATAACTAGGTTAACCATAATAAAGCAGGGTTATTGTACAGAAGCTGCATTTGATAAATCATTTTCTTACCTTGTCTCCTGGTCTTCCAGCTTCCCCCAACTCACCAACTCGACCTGGAACTCCAGGGATGCCAGGTTTTCCAGGATCACCTGGCTGGCCAGGTGGACCAGGCAAGCCTCTCTCTCCAACAGCATGTCCAGCTGGACCTTGTGGCCCTGGTAGTCCCTGGGTTCCTTTGTCTCCCTTCGGTCCTCTCTCTCCTTGGAAGCCATCTTCACCCTAAGACAAAGTACAGCAGAAAATTACTAAAGGATGGAAAATCATCTGTAAAGAAAACAAAAAGTAGTTCACCCATATTTCAACCCAGTTACCTTTTACATCTCCTCAAATGGAAAGTCATTTTAATAATTTTAGTCTCATTCTTTCAGACTGACCAAATTATTTGCTAAAGACACAATAGTAGTATGGAGAGAAGGTATTCATGGAAAATGCTGATTCATGCACACCTTGTGTTGCCACATGGTAAGACCAGCAAACCAACCAGAAATCTCACAGCATGCTATGATTTATCTCTAAAGAACAAGTACATTATTTTAAGTGGGATTCCATAAGAAAAAATGACTCATCTGTGGATGGAATGGCAAATGATAATGCAGTTATACCACACATTACTGCCCACTACGCCACACAGGTCATTCATTACACCACAGAGTACTGCCCGGTGCACATCTTACTGATGCCCATTGCACTAAATTACTCAGTAAACTTTACTGCACCTTACACTAATGTTCATTACATCACACAGTGATAACCACTACCTGCTTCATAAGCTCCTGCACCTTTTGTAGTTCTCTTAACCCAGACAACAACATGTGCAATTGTCCCCTACGTTTTTACTATAAATGTACTAAATAAAAAACTTTGGGCAGAATGAAAGCGTGAAAGGGTGACTCAATGAAACAAAAATAGTCAAAATTGTCTGGTTAAAAAAATTCATTTTAGTAAGATGGGATTCAGATTATGACCCAGATGTGATTAAATGGTCCTGAATGAGCCACTAGACATGAGCAGTGCTCAGTGACCACGTTATAACAGACTTACAATATGGTGCACCTTGTCTCAGTAAAATGCATCTCTTCATAAGTAAATGACAACTACTGTTGTCATAATAATTTATTTGTTGGGTAAAGTTAAGAGAAAAAAAAGAGTGATACAAAAGACCCTGGAAACAAATGTTAGCTGAAAACTATTTCACAAGCCAGTGCTGGGAATGTTGTTAAACATCTTCTTCCACAAAAGAGAGTTTATTCATACAAATATTTGTAAATCAGGTAGGTAGGGAGGTCCATTGACCTTTTTCAACCCTAATGGGGTTTTCAAGCAAAAACAGTTGTACTACTAGGTCAGAGTAACAGTTGCTGACGTTGACAAATAACAATTATACTTTGAGGTGGTCCATTACAAAATCATAGGATCATAGAAGGTTACTAGGCTATCGACCTGGAGGTAATTTCAAGCCTAGCAGTTTCATCCCAGTGTAATACTACATATACTCTAGTCAATGCCCAGGACTGTATTTAGTAATGACTGCCCATGTCTAGGAGCTTTGTGGGTGCTATCCCCATTAAAAATTTATGGTGCCCAATCCACTCATCCAGGTTCCTTGTGAAGAGTGTCATAGAGGTGCTCTGCTTCACATGAATTGGCAGCCTATTCCAAAGACACAGCAATTGCTGGGAGACAAGTCTGTCTCTCCAACACATCCTATTCAAGTCGCAGGCCATATTTAGGTCACTGGAACTGATAGGTCTAGTCTTGTTTGATTTACGGATGAGCAGCAAGTACATTAGGTTTGGGTCAGATATTGCTCTGTAAGCTAGGAATAAGTCTCCGTTAAGAATTCTGTATGATAGTGAGTATAGTGACAGGGACTTTACTCGGTCTGTGTAAGGCACATGCTGGAGTCCCTTGATCTTCTTAGTTAGAAACCTCTGAGGTCTCTCCAATTGCTGCAAGTGCTTTGTAAGGCACAAGCCAAAATGGGCGTTATACTCAATTATGAGCCTGATTAGTGATGAGTATAGAGGGGTATGACCTCCTTTGTTCTAGAGGTGATGATTTTGGTAATCAAGCGTGCTATGTGGAAAGCCTTCCTTACCATAGTAGACACCAGGTGGTCAAAGCTGAGGTAGCAGTCTACTTGTGATCCCAGATCTCTTATCACTTTGTAGGTACATAGGGTATTGTTGTTAATTTGATAGTGTGTCCATACACACTCACACCTAGGGCCAACTTACAGTTTCCAATCTACTTACTGCATGTCTTTGGAATGTGGGAGTAAACCAGAGCACTCATAGGAAACCCACAAGAGCACAGGGAGGGCATGCAGACTCTGCACAGAAGGCACCCCAGCTGAGAATTGAACTGGAGAACTTCTTGTTGTGAGGTAACAACTCTAACCACAACATCACTGCGCCACCAAAACTTCTTAATCACAGCATATATATATATATATATATATATATATATATATATATATATATATATATATACTGTTTTATAAAATTCCTTTTCTTTAGCTTCTCATAGCATGCCTTAAAAATAATAAAAATAATATAGACATATAACCACATCTTCTTAATCACAGCACACAATATTCTCTTTCTATAACTTCACACAAAATACTTTAGAAACTGATAAAGAGCAACAATCTTACATTTTTTCCAGGGGGACCCCGGTCTCCTCCATCACCCTTTTCTCCTTTATCACCTTTTTCTCCTCTAGGGCCAGGTGAACCAGGACTGCCTTTTGCTGTCACGTCTCCACCTCTTGCAAGGATCTCCTGTAGCTGTGATACCTGTAGGTAGAAACATTTAGTATTAGGGGGTGCACAAATACTGCCAAATAAAGTTATATGTAGAAAACACGGACCTGAATCACATAGATAGGTTTGATAGAGGAGACCCCTACAACTACATCTTTCTGTTATTCAGGGGTGTGAAAAGTCACCATTAAAACAAGTTTACCAATGTAAAAAGCAAATAATTATATCAGTGCAAATGAAAACATTTAGTCAAAGATAACACATGTATTTTTTTTTATTGATTTGTTAACTTGGTATGTGAGCTGGACTCTTTTCAGCCAACTATTTATCAATGCAAAACTATTACAGTGCAGTTACTACAGACATCTTCCTCCTGTTTCTTCAGCAGTGATACGCTTTGTCTATAAATTTTGAGATAAATATGCCAGCATGCCTAATTTGTGTCTCTTGGCAAAGGAGCTTGAATGTGGAATAGAGTTTCTCAGGCTCTTAAATCGTTGCTGCATCTGTATTTGCTAGACAGAAGTTTTATAGTTTTTACAAAAGAGGTCACACCCCCCACAACTTGGAGACATTTTATTTTGATCTCATATGTTCCACCCAAAACACTTATTTAATCAGTAACCAAATCTAAAAGTAGAGAATTTTTTTTGTGTAAAACAGTGTTTTCCACCTCTTGCTACGATTCTATCCTGCCTCTTATGACTGACTTCCCTCTAACCTTTACCAATGTGAGGACAAAACACAGTCCCCCGGATTCTCAAAAGCCTGCATGGAGTGCAAGATGAGTGCAGGAGCTCACGCAGGCAATATGTCTGCCGTGCGATCCAGGAACAGCTGGCAGGGGTGTGCACGACAGCTCCAGCACTAATCTTGCACGGACTAAGCCATGGCATGCAAATCACCTCATTTGCAGGAGACATCCATGCAAATGAGGTGATTTTGCAATCCAGGAAGCTTGCAATAGTCCGTGCAAGACTAGTGCAATCTGCAGAAATGTATTCGGTTAGTAACCGAGTACATTTCTGCAAAATCCAAAACCGAGCTATGACAGCTCCAAATAAAGGCTGCATATCATTGAGGAAGCATGCCAATGGCCAAGTATAAGGCAATTGGTATTGCAAACCGTTTAAAATATGTAAAAATCAACTTTTACTTTTTTTTTTTGCCGATCTTGGCTGTCTAAGCATAGGGCAGCGGCGTGCAAATGGGATCGGGGGGAAAATAAGAAAATAAACATAAAACGAGCATTCTAACTAAAAGTATTCTGCCATGCAAGTCAATGGCAGGCAGAAGACAACCTGGCCAGTGAGTAGTGGTTGCTAAGGGGGGACGCTCAGTGTGAGACATGTAACTATGCATTAGCAGGCAATCCTAAGCAAATGAGGGAAAGGTTAGTGAATCCCAGTTATCCCCAGGGTGTGAGGCAGGTCCCAAGAGTGTAAGAGCATGAACAGCTGGGTGCAACACTAGGATATAGGTGACATCATAGAGGTGTGTGTCAGGCATACTGTAAGTGGATTGGAGCCCTGTGGCTCGGGACTGCTCCTAGCTTAGCACAGCTAAGCTAGAGGTGTGTCCAAACTGCCTAGCACTCTTTAGAAAGTGTAAGCGGGTGTGCGTGCAGCGCACCGGGTCTTACAGGAAGAAAAAAGAAGTTAAACCAGGAAATAGCAGCTCTGTGCACATTTGAGCACTCCGTTTGTGTGGCGCACACACAGGCTTAAACAGGGAGGCAATGGGAAGGGAAAACAGCAGTAGGAAGTTAATCAAGGAGAACTGGCTTAGCTGACAGGTGAACTGTATCAGAAACAGCAAATTACACAGGCAGCAGCCCAGCGCACCACTATAAACTAAGCAAACACCTGTCCCCCTTGTTTTTCCCAAAACCTCTGCACCACCGGTGTATAGAGAGGGGGAAATTTTACAAAACTAAAGCAACTGAAAAAATGTTAGGGGCTGCTTTTGCTATCATAAACCAGCATGTGCAAGAGGCTGAGGGTGGTGAGGATGTGAATTCTGCTGAGAAACCCACAGTGAGGAGACGGAGAAGAGTGTACAGACCCAGGGTAACCTACCAAGGGCTACATGAGCTGGTGATAGTGGAGCGCTATAGGGTGGACAGGGACCTCCTACAGCAAGTAGTTGAGCTGTGCCACCCACGCCTTACACACAGAACTAACAGAGGGGGAACCCATCCCAGTAGACACCAAGGTATGTGTTGGCTTAAGAATACTAGCTACAGGTACCTTCCAAAGTCCAACTGGGTATATGATGGGGATTTCACAGGCATCAGCATCCAGGGTACTCCACCAGTTCCTGGATGTCATGTCAGCACATGTCAGTGAGCACATATATTTCCCCATCACCCGTGAGACGTTGGCCAGCAATATGTGTCTCTTCCACCAAATAGCAGATTACTCTGAGGTACTGGGTGCAATAGACTGCACGCACATATGCATTAAAGCACCACCAGTTGAGCAGGGTAGGGTCTACATCAACCGCAAGGGCTTCCCCTCCATCAACTGCCAGGTCATGTGCGATGCCCAGGGCATAATAATGAATCTGTGTGCTGGAAGCTACCATGATTGACACAGCTGCACCAGACATTTGCCAAAGGGGACATCTCACATGGTCACCTAGTGGGGGATGCTGGATATGCCCTGGAGCCATGGCTGATGACACCCATCAGAAATGCACACACACCCGAACAAGAACTCCATAATGAGGCACACGCACAAACACGGATCATAATAGAGCGTGTGTTTGGGATGCTCAAGTCACGGTTCCGGTGCCTGGACACATCCGGTGGAGCTTTGCAGTACTCACCAACTACATGTACCCAAATTGTCATTGTATGTGCCATGCTACACAATATGATCCTGCGGAAACAGCTGGAGCAGGAATAGCATTGGGCAGGGCCATACAGCCCCCCACCAGTGCCAAGGCCTGCACAGGCACAGAGTGACTTGGAGGAGGAACAACCTGAGCCGGCCTCAGTAGGCAGAAGGAGACGTGCCCAGTATGCCCTGGCCTTGGCAAAGAGGCAACGTATAGCAAATGCATTGACACAGTAGGGAACCAGGGAATGACACCTCTCTCCGACTCGCACAAACAGTAAAAGGGATGCCAAACATGACACTACATGTTCTCAGCCATGTATAGGGAGTGTACTATGTGGATCCGACATAGGCAGCCGTGCAGCACCACCCTCAATACTGGGACATCCACAAGGTAAGTGACTCACACATGCCAGTTGGAAGGGCACATACCCAACAACAGTCACAGCCAGCAGGATAGGTGTAGACAAACACAAACAAATGTACTATGGCCTCTGAATGATCCCTGTGGGTAACCCCTCTGCCAGGTCTACACAGACAGAATACAGCAGGCCAGGCAGTTGGATGTACGTTGTGAAGTCTAGGAAGTCAGAAACTAATACGTAGGTAGTGAAAGCTAAGATCTGTAGTACACTGATATGCCTCTAGCCAGCACGATAAATAAGTCCACAGACTGAAATGGTGTACCCGACATACCGGTATAGTCCTAGCAACTTAGTAGACGTGTCAGGTGTGCCCCGCCATCCTACTTACACTTATAGTAACAGGCAGGTGTGGCCCCCCACCCCTGTGTAGAAATGTAGAAACAGTCAGGTGCCCCCCCCGCTATGCAGACATGTAGCAACAGTCAATGCCAAATGACCGATGTATACCCTGCAGACATAGCATGCTACCTGTCGATGTACAACACAAAGGTCAGCACCGCAGTACAAACTACCTGGACGTGATCCACACATGCAATATAGATGGCCATACTGGGCATGCTCACACACTTAAACACATGAAGGCCATGTCTGCAAACACCAGTGGACCAGACATATCTGGCAGTTGCAGTACTTATTGCAGACACGTCAGTATGCACCACTCCTGCCTTGCACACACAGTGGATGGGAATACACACATATATGTAAGGACAACACACTATAATAAGCCAAAGGTAAATGGACATAGATGCATGGAAGAGGGTGACAGTGACAAGGAGCCATCTGGGCTTATCCCACCCAGCACACAGCCAAAGCGTCCCAAACACATAAAGTGCAGGTGTCACTCACTGTAGATACTAGCCACCAGTATCTGTCAGCATGACAGGCTATATGGTGCACGTGCCAGCTGTGCAACATGACTTTATAAGGAAGTAGTCACCTAGTAGCTGTATACACGTACATGTGGCATATGACCCCGTGTGTGCCTGCATGTGGCATGACAACCCCTACATGAATGGGTTATGGCCCATGCACACACTGCCCTCCCCACAGCAGTATCATGACAAGTCTGCTGAGGTCATTCAATGTGAAATACACCTTTGGGAGAGCTGTATCTCAGTAATCCCCATGGTGTGTCCCATAACTGTGTACTGCTGTAGTGATAAACTAGTTATTTAGTAATTTTAACACCAGACTTGGCAACTGTGTGAGTGTGTGTTTATGCGTGTGTCTCTCTGTCTCTGACTGTGTAGAGAGAAATGCTTTTTAGGCTACTCACACTCCGTACAATTCATATACTCACCTTTGGCAAGGCTGCTGATGTCACTCACCTAGCAATACACCTCTGGGAATATCATAGTCCAGTAATCTCCATAGCGTGTCTTGTAACTGTGTACTGCTGTAGTGTGATAAAGTAGTTAGGTAGGTGTTATAACCCCCCGACCTGGCAACTGTATGTGTGTGTGTGTTGGTGTGTGAATCTGTGTGTGTGTGTGTGTGTGTGTGTGTGTGTGTGTGTGTGTGTGTCTGACTGGTTAGAGAGCAATGCTTTTTAGGCCACTCATACTCCGTACAATTCATATACTCAACTTTGGCAAGGCTGCTGATGTCACTCACCTGGAAATACAACTCTGGGAAAGTAATAGCCTAATAATCCCTGCAGCGTGTCATGTAACTGCGTACAGCTGTCATGTGATAAAGCAGTTAGGTAGGTGTTCTAACCCCAGACTTGGCAACTGTGAATGTGTGTGTGTGTGTGTGTCTGACTGAGTAGAGAGCAATGCTTTTTAGGCAACTCACACTCCGTACAACTCATATACTCAACTTTGGCAAGGCTGCTGATGTCACTCACCTAAGAATACACCTCTGGGAAAGTCATAGCCCAATAATCTCCATAGTGCATCCTGTAACTGCGTACTGCTGTAGTGTGATAAAGTGGTTAGGTAGATGTTCCAACCCCAGACTTGGCAACTGTGTGTGTGTGTGTGTGTGTGTGTGTGTGTGTGTGTGTGTGTGTGTGTGCGCATGTGTGTGTGTGTGTGTGTCTCTAATTGTCTTAGACTGAGTAGAGAACAATGCTTTTTAGGGTACTCACACTCCTTAGAATTCATATACTCAACTTTGGCAAGGCTGCTGATGTCACCCACCTAGAAATACACCTCTGGGAATGTTGTAGCTCAGTAATCTCTGTAGCGCATCCTGTAACTGCGTACAGCTGTAGTGTGATCTAGAACTATGGTAGGGTTCCATCTCCACCCATGGCAGCTCTGGATGTTTTGTGTGTGTTCCAACGTCTGTGCATGGAGGAATGCATTATAGGCTACTCACTCACAGTACATTTCAAATGCCTTACTTCGGCAATCCTGCTGATGTCATTCACTGTGAAATACACCTTTGGGGAAGGACTTCTCTAGTAATCCCTGTGGTGTGTCCTATAACAGCTCCATGCTGTAGTGTGATATAGACCTTGGTCAGGGGTTCTGTACTCACACGTCAGTTGTGGACTTTTTGTGTGTGTCTCACTGTCTGTGTAGGGAGCAATGCATTTTAGGCTAGTTACTCACAGTGCAGTTGAAATGGCCTTCTTTGGTAATCCTGCTGATGTCATTCAATGTGAAATACACCTTTGGGGAAAAAGTACTCCAGTAATGTCCATGACGCGTACTATAAAGTACAGTTTTGTACCTACCATAAATGTAGATGTCCGAACAGGATAGCATCTGCAGTCCTTACAAATGGGTTGTCCTGTCGTCAGGCAGCCCTTCGGTCGGCCGGATTCCAAAGTCTGGGTCTGGCCTCGGCTGGTGTCGCACTTCACCCGATGTCATCTCTGCTGGTCTTCGGGTATAAAGGCATCAGCCGACGCCATTTTCCTCAGTGTTTCTTGCCCCAGATGCCAGTTGCCCTCTTTGATAGCTAAATTTTTGGGTAAATGCCAATGTTTCCCAAAAAATAGAAGGCAAACACAAAAAATAAACATGCATGTACATATATACAAACAAATACACCATAAGAGATCCCCCCCCCAGCTAGCTATTAGGTGGGTAAATACCCTAGGAGTACCACAGAGGGGAAGGAGGGTGGGTAATCCTGACTGCAGATGCTATCCTGTTCGGACATCTACATTTATGGTAGGTACAAAACTGTACTATGTCCTTCAAGGATGCATCTGCAGTCCTTACAAATGGGTAGAATACCATAGCCAAACTAGGGGAGGAGGAAGAATAATTATGGTGTAGTTAGGATCCCTTGCAAAACAGCAGTGGCAAACCCTGCTCAGGATCTAGAGTATAGAGGTAAGTTATAATGCTTGGCAAATGTATGCACGGAGGTCCAAGTAGCCAGCTCAATAATGTCCTTGGTAGCCACTCCTCGTAAGAAAGCTGTGGTAGTGGCTGTAGCCCTTGTAGAATGAGGCCTTATGTTCTGTGGAATTTGCTTTCCATGGTAGGAGTAACAGAATCTTATGCAATTTCCTATCCACTTGGAGATTGTCTGTTTGGAAATTGCTTTTCCTTCCCTTCCTGTTGCATAAGCTACTAGCAGCTGGTCAGTTTTTCTATTTCCCTTGGTTCTGTCCAGGTAGTAGCGCAACTGTCTATGTACATCCAAGGTATGCAGCAGTCTTTCCCCCCTGTTCTGTGGGTTGGGAAAGAAGGTAGGTAGGTGGATTGCCTGGTTTAGAGACACTCTGGATACCACCTTAGGCATAAATGTAGGATTAGTTCTCATGGACACTCTATCTTGATGGAAGATTAGGAAGGGTTGTACTGCCATTAAAGCCTGTAGCTCCGAAACCCTTCTTGCTGAAGTAATTGCCAGTAGGAAAGCAGTTTTCCAGGATAGGTGTTGAAGATCTGCTGTTGCTGCTGGTTCGAATGGAGGGAGTGTCAATTTTTCTAGCACAAAGTTCAAGTCCCATGCTGGCAATGGTGGTTTCCTAGGAGGTTTTACATTCTTAATTCCTCTCAGGAACTGCCTGAGTAGAGGATGTGAGAAGACAGGGGGATCGAAGCTGTATTCTGCAGAAATAGCTGATGCATGTATCTTGATGGAGGAATAGGACAGGCCTGTATGAAGAAGCTCTGCCAAGTACTCCAGGATGTTGGCAATGTCTACCTTTGACACATCTTTCCCTCTTTCAGAACTCCAAATGACAAACCTTTTCCATTTTCCTGCATAGTTCCTTCTTGTTGAAGGTCTGCGGGCCTCAAGGATTATGTCTTTAACCCTTTGGGATAATTCCGGGTTAGTTGCTCTTATGTAATGTTCCAGGCAGTCAGTTGTAGAGTTTTCAGGTTGGGATGCAGGATGTTGTAGTTGCTCTGAGTTAACATCAAAGGAATCAGGGCAGTGTCCATGTTTCTCCCGAGACATGCTCCTCAGCAATGAATACCAATGTTGTCTTGGCCAATTTGGAGCTATCAGTATTATCCTTGGACGTTCCTCTTTGATTTTCAGTAGTACCTTGTGCATCAAAGGAAGAGGTGGAAATGCATATGCTGTTAGGCCTTTCCAATTGAAGGATAGAGAGTCCACCTTCCAAGCAAGTGGGTGGTATATCCTTGTGCAGAATTTCTTGAGCTGGTGATTGAGTGGGGATGCGAATAGGTCTACTTGTGGCATTCCCCATTTCTTTGTGATGGCCTTGAAGATGCCCGGGTGTAGCATCCATTCGTGAGCATCCGAGGTAGTCCTGCTTAACATGTCTGCTAGGATGTTTTCTTTTCCCAGTACAAAAATTGCCTGTAACTGAATGTTGTAGCCCAGAGCCATATTCCATAGGTCCAGAGCCATTCGGCATAGGGGGTATGAATGAGTGCCTCCCTGTTTGTTGATGTACCACATGACTGTGGTGTTGTCTGTCCTTATCAGCAATTGGCCTTCTTTGAGGAATGGTCTGAAATTCTGGATTGCTAGTTTTACTGCCAGCATTTCTTTTTGATTTATGTGCAGGTGCAGCTGATCTGGAGTCCATAAGCCTTGAATGCACTTGTCCAGCATGTGGGCCCCCCATCCGAGGTCTGAGGCATCCGTTGTGATGGTTTGGTTTGTTTGAATGTTGCGGAAAGACAAACCTGGGTTTGACTGGCATGCCTGAGCCCACCATAGGAACTCTTCTTTCAGGCATGGGATTAGTGGTATTTCGGTTTCTAAGCTGTGTTTGTGTTGAGACCATAAATTCTTTAGGTACCACTGTAGCTTTCTCATATGTAGTCTGGCATGGGGGACCAAGATTATGCAGGATGCCATGAAGCCCAAGGCCTGCAGTACTTTTCTTGCTGTTAGTTTGTTCTGCTTTGTTAATGCCAGGAAGTAAAGAGGAAGTTGTTCTTGTTTTTCTGCAGTTAGGAATGCCATCTGTTTTACTGTGTCCAATTCTGCACCCAAGAATGTTCTTGTTTGGGATGGAATCAGTCTTGACTTTTTTAAATTGACTGTGTATCCCAGGGCTTGCAGTAAGCAAATGACTCTTTGTAAGTCTTGTGTCAGCTTGCTTTTGTTGTCCGCTTGTATCAGGCAGTCGTCCAGGTATGGATAAATTTGGATTCCCTGAAGCCTGCAATGAGCTATTACTGATGCCAGGCATTTCGTGAACACTCTGGGCGCAGTAGATAAGCCAAAGGGCAATGCTGAGAATTGATAATGCTCTGATCCTGCAAGAAATCTGAGGTATCTTCTGCAAATTGGTCATATGGGGACGTGCAGGTATGCCTCCTTGAGATCTAGAGTTACCAGCCAATACTCCTTACCCAGCATGGGAAGAAGTTGCTGTAGGGTCAGCATTTTGAATTTTGGAACAATGATGAATGTGTTTAAAGCGGACAGGTCGAGAATAGGTCTCCAACTTTTCTCTTTTCTTGGTACTAGGAAGAGTCTGGAGTAAAATCCCTTGCCCTGTTCTGTAGGTGGTACCCTTTCCACAGCTCTCATCTTTGTTAATTGAGCTATTTGTTTTAGGGCTTCTGTCTTTTGATTTGGTGGTAGGTTTGGCATTCCTCCTTTTACTGGTAAGGTGTGGAAATGAAACCTGTAGCCTTGGTCTATAGTTTGCAAAATCCACTTGTCTCTTGTGATATAGTGCCAGTTTTTGAAAATAAGGCTAACTTTCCGCCTAAGGGTGCTGCTATTTGTTTCCTGGTAGTGTGCCAGAGCCAAGTCACTGTGATTGTCCTGTTGCAGTGGTAGTGGTTGTATCTGTGCCTCGTTGGTTATTGCCTTGCCACTGGCGTCCCCTGTAGGCACCTCCTCTGGATTGGTTTCTGCCTCTGGTACGTCTATTCCTGCCTCTCTGATTTTTAGAGGAGTCTGGAAATGACCAATTTTTGGAAGGCCAGTTCCTGCTGAACCTTGGGGGCTGAACCTGTAAGAAATCTTTAACTGTTTGTACAGATTTTGCCTTTTCTTCCATTTTCTTCATTACTTGTTGAGCAGGAGAACCAAATAGACTGACCTTATCCATAGGAGCATCTAATAGCTTTACTTTAACATGGTCCGGCAAGACCTGTTCTTTCAACCATGCATGCCTTCTTATAACTGTGCCAGTCATGGCTGATCTAAATGAAGCCACCAGTGCATCATAGCCACATTTTAAAGAATGGTTACTAACCTGCTGAATGTTATTCACCATTTCTAAAACATATTTCTTATCTAAGGAATCATCAGAGGACAGTTTCTTAGTTAACTGATCAAGCATAAACTCTTGGTATTGGATCATATGAAACTGACAGTTCAGAGCTCTAGCTGAGAGAGTAGCAGAGGTGTATACTTTTTTACCCCATCTCTCTAAGGACCTGGATCCCTATCAGAAGGGAGAGGGTTTTTTGCTGAGGTCGAAGCTACTGCCTTAGGCCCCTGGGAGATAGTCTCAGGATCTGCAAAAGGAGCCTTGTATAAGTGGTGATGAGTGTCCGGTACCCTGTAATACCTATCGGGCTTAGCAGGGGCTGGAGGTAAAGTATCAGGAGCAGTGCAAACATCATTAAATGCATCATCCACAACAGGAAGAACTGGAGGTATAGCTAAGGGCCTATGTTGCGTAAGTGTAAAAGGTCCTAAGCCTTTTCTTGAATCTGAAATCTTGTCCCTGCCATTGGAATTGCTCTCTCATGGCATGTAAGGTTTCCCCAAAGGAAAATTCCTCTGGTGGAGAGGCAGAAGGAATAGATTCTTCAGCATCAGAATCTTCATAAGTAGAAAGAGGAGCCTCTGGATGGTCTGTATTGTCTGAATCATCAGAAGAGTCATCTGAGGACACTGGCTCAGGGGCTCTGCTCTAGGTCTCTTTTCTGGAGGTTGAGAGGCCCTGTCTGGGTGAGATTGGGATCCTCTTATTAAAGAGATGAGATCCTCTGCCAGAGTAAGCATTTGAGAACTGGAGCTAGGCCTGTGGGAGGGCTTAACAGGCACTGACTTAGCAGTTTTGGCTGCTTTAGCCCTGGCAAAGGCCTTTATAGACATGGCTGCAGGAGGCCTAGCAGCACCACGTGCTGGGGTAGAGACATCCAAAGGGATGGTGTCCGATAATTCTAGGAAGGCAGATTAGTAGGCAAAACTTCAGAGGCCGATTCAACTAGGGTAGAAGGAGCCTCGGTAGTAGTCATGGATTCGGCTGAAGATTGAACCGCTTGCTCGGTTTCGGCCGAAACCGAGACACTCGTTTGCTTAACCGTGGTTTCAGCGAAACCGCGGACCGTGAGTGTCAGTCCTTTCTTTGTTTAACAATTTGGGTAGTCGGAGGATCCGACGGCATAATGTACGCAAAATCTGAGCCGAAAAACTGTTCAGCAAACTCCGACCGATGCCTAAGCGTTCATCGGTTGAAGGAAGCACAGGCTAAACAAGCTGCTACGTCATGGTCTGGGCCTAAACAAGGTAAGCAGTAAGAGTGGAAATCTTTATGAGGTATTTGTTTCCCACAAGTTAAACAGTTATTCACTTTTTCTGACATCGGCTGAGGCAAGAAAGAGTCCCCAACGGGGTACTTAGCTTTTAGAAGTCTTCGAAGTAGTATTCGGTAGTAGTAATCTCTGGATCTGACCGACCGGCACTTGCGAACAGCTTCTGCTTCGGGCGCCACGCGGCAAGAAAGACTGAGGAAAATGGCGACCCAGACTTTGGAATCCGGCCGACCGAAGGGCTGCCTGACGACAGGACAACCCATTTGTAAGGACTGCAGATGCATCCTTGAAGGACATCTGCATAGTGCTGTAGTGTAATAAACTAGTTAGGTAGCGGTTCAACTCCCAGGCATAACAGGTGTGTGTGTGTGTGTGTGTGTGTGTGTGTGTGTGTGTGTGTGTGTGTGTGTGAGTGTTTGTAAGCCATATCCTGTGTAGAGGTGGTTGTGAGTGGGTGACACCTGTGGGCAATGTGGAGGGGGTTTTGCTTACTTCTTTTATGGTGGCCCTACTATATATCGCAATGCCAACCATACAGGCATAACAGATGTAAATTAGCTGAGAGGCTGGGGTGCAAAGCCATACCCATACATGTGACATCAATGCCAGCCACTTGTTTGGCTGTGGGGGGGGGGTGCCTATTCGTAGAAGATGTATAGTGTGTGGGGCCTCTCAACCCCATTAACGGTGCATGTAAACATATGTGTATTTGTTAATCTGCCATTGCTATCTACAAATATATGGCCATATACACCTATATAGATTTACACATCTGCTAATATATATATAACTATGCCCATATAAACCTACATAGCTCTATATCTGCGTACACATATGTAATGTGCTGTGTATACATAGACATATAGGTGTAGACACATATATGTGTTGATGTAGGAATATGCATGTATATATGTGCACATATATTGATATATATGTATATTTTTAGAAATGAATATATATATCTACATATCTAGATATATTGTATCTATTTAGATATTAATATAGGTACACACACATACATCTAGATACTGGTATACATTCTCTGTACTGTTGCATGACTGGAGTGGATGATATGTTTCTGCAAACATCAAATCTCTTTCTATCTGTCATGGCTTAGTGATGAATCACTTTGTCTGTGGTGTGCAGGGTCCTTGGTTTGAGCCCTACAAGAGCTGTTTATTTTGTTGCTGGGCAGAACATGGCCTATTGGATACACAGTGATTAAGGCACTTTAAAGCAGTTGTAAGTGAGTTTACGCGGAGCTAAGCAATGCCTACACAGGTTAAGCAATTCAGCAGCTAACTGAGTATAAGAAACTGTAACCAGACTTTAGCAGTGGTTACCTCCGCGCAAACCCGCGTACAACTGCCTTAAAGTGCCTTAATCACTCTGTATCCATCGGCCCTTGTTCTGCCTAGAAACAAAATAAACAACCTCTGCTAGGCTCGAACCTAGGACCATACACATCATAGCCCAAGTGATTTACCTCTAAGCCATCTCAGATATACATAAATCTGCTGTATTCACAAACATATCATCCAGTCCAGTCATACAACAGTACAGAGAATGTATTCCAACATGTAGATGTATGCGTGTGTGTGAAAATATATTAATGTCTAAACAGATACAACATATTGATATATATATATATATATACACACACACACACACACACACACACACACACTCACACATATATGTAAGCAGATATATATATATCTATATAGGTATATACGGACATACATCTGTAGATAAAGTGGGAACATAGCAAAAACATACATGTCCACATGCTCCATTAATGGGGTTGACAGGCACAAACAACATACGTCATGCACGAATAGGTATTCCCCCCCCACAGCCAAACACATCTGCCCTGCAATAAACTACCAACTGTTGGAGATCCCATAACCAGGATCTTACACGGCAAGGGCACAAGATGTTAACAGTACTCCATCCCACCCGTATGACGTCAGGCTGGTATCAGTAACATATCATGCAGTACAGTCAGGCTCATAATGATGCCCATATTGCAGTCATCTGTTACCTTTGTTAGCCAGAGTCCTGTACTGTTGGCCTGTACTTCAGAGATGTAGATGCCAAACAACAGTGGTCCCAGGACTGAACCCTGAGGTACTCCACTTGTCACTTGTCTGGGGGTGGAGTTGGAGTCAAGTACACCTACAGTTTGGGTTCTGTCTGTAAGCCATGTGGCAAAGCAGCAAGTGGCATAGGGATGTATGGCCAGATTAGTATGTTAATCTATGTTTCCAGACTGGGGATGGTGTTGAAGGGCTTGGCAAGGTCCACATAGGCTTTGTGGACTGCCTTACCATCTTCAGCAGCTATGCAGACTGAGTCAAAGCAGTCAATCAGTTTCAGGAGACAAGACTGGGCCTCCATGAGCCCAATCTGGGTGGGGTCCAGTGTTTGAGGGTTGCCAATGTCTGCGTTCAAAACATCCCTAATAATGCATTCCATGGCCATGCAGATCAGGTACATCAGACTGATGTGACCATAGTTCCAGGGATCACAGGTGAATCCCCCTTGTGGAGTGGAATGACTGCAGCTGTGTGCCATTCAGTGGGCATCAGGCCTGATGCGAGGCTATGATTACACATGACAGTTATGTGAGTTGCCATTCCATTTTGTAGTTCATGTAGTACACAGCCCAGGATGTCATCTGGTCCCATGGATGCTGTATTCTTAGTTGTGGGTTTTGCATTGACTGCCTGTGTTGCCATGATTACTGGGCAATGGAACTCTTTACGTATTGACATGGGCCCTTTTGGGGATGTGAGGGGGTGAATGTGACACTAAATCCATCTGCCAGATTATTGGCACATTCCGTGGGAGCAGTCTGTGTAATGCCATTCTGTTGCAGCTCAGAGCACTTCTGAGCATTGCCAGTTATAATTTGGACATAACTATAGAATGCTGTGTGGTTGTCCGTGGAATCTGTGGTGATTTTAGTTACATAATCAGCTTTGGAGGATTCCATGAGGGATATGAACATCTTACTGGGGCTGGTAAGGGAGTTGTTTGCATCCTTGGATTATCCTTTTTTCTTCAACAGTGTCTACTGTCTGTTGCATACTCTGTTAATGGCAGGAGACCACCAGACTGGCTTGATTATTTGGGAGGTGAGCATCGTGGTTCTATGTGGGATGTCAGGAATCATGCACAAGTGACTGTGCTCATACAGTGCCTTAGTGCAGGATTCATCAGTTAAACTGTCAGCTCCTGTCTCCATGGGTGTCACAAACATTGCCACTTCTGCCTTGAGTAGCATGAAGTTGGCCTTGAAGAGGTCTTTTACATTTTATGGACAACTGTATATACACTCCTTTCACATGTTCAGTTTGATTAGGCTATGGTGGGATTCCTTTGGTGGAACCGCAGTCCCATGTACTGTTGTGATGGCTTAGTGGTTAATTACTGTGACTATAGTGTACAGTGTCCTGGGTTCATGACCTGCAAAGGCAGGTTATTTTTCTTCTGGACAGAACAGCGTTGAATGCATACAGACTGATTAGGGAAATTTAGGTTAGTCATACTCAATACAATTCAAATGCCCTACTTTGGCAATCCTGCTGATGTCAATCACTGTGAAGTACACCTATGGGGAAAGAGTACGCCAGCAATCTCTGTGGTGCGTGCTATAACAGCATAATGCTGTAGTGTGATATGGAACTCTGGTAGGGGTTCTATTCTCACACATGGGAGTTGTGAATGCTTTTGTGTCTGTTCCTATGCCTGTGTAGAGAGCAATACATGTTTGGCTAGTCACACTCACTACAATTCATTTGCTCTACTTTGGTAGTCCTGCTGATGTCACTCACTGTGAAATAAATCTTTGGGAAAAGAGTACTCCAGTAATCTCTGTGGCACATTCTGTAATGGCATAGTGCTTTCGTGTAATACCTAATTAGGTAGGGGTTCTAATCCCAGATGTGACAGGTGTGTGTGTTGATGTTTGTCATTCATGTCCTGTGTGGAGGTGGTTGTTAGTGTGTAACAACTGGATCCAAAGTTGAGTGTGTTTTTAATATTTCTTATATGGTGCCCCTAGCATAAATCACAATATCCACCGTGCAGGGATAACAGATGTGATAACAGTACATAGTCAGTCACTGGTTTGATACCCTGGACTGGTAGGTGTGTGACACAAACATGCTTACCTTTTACTCTCCCAACCCACCCTGACTTATCTTTGCCTCTGTCTGCCTCTCTCACTCCCTCTCTGGTGGATGTGGAGACTTACACCTGCTTTGCTTAGGCAGCAGCATGTGTATTGTCAGTGATGCTCATGATCAGCTGACGGCCTCTGCACAGATTACAGCCCTCCTCTAGCTGATTGCATGTGGAATAGCTGTGGTAACAATACCATAGCCAATTGCAACTAGATCTGTTGTTTGGCAAACGGCATCACAGATGGATTGGGGACTTACCTCTGACAACATACACTGTGGAAACAGGCCAACACACAGGACGGGGATGTGCCTGTCCTGAGTACAGACTGTGAGTGCTGCTATACTGCAGTTGGGGTACTACTGGTTTAACAGGGTGTGTGTGGATATAGCTGTCCTACATGTTTTAATACTTGTCATGTCAGTGCTATGTTTATGAGGAATCCCCATCTGTAGGGTCATCTGCAGACTGAGCAGTGTGTGGTGCCTTGTGTTACTCACAGAGCACCTATCTCTCAACTGCATAAGGTAGTGTGAGGCTTGCAGTCAGTAGATGGTGAGAGCGGGGAGAGTTACTGATGTCATATCCCCTCAAAGGACATATGTTGCATCAAACCCTGTTACGACAGGAAATGTATGAGGTCATCACAGCAACATGTCAATATTGGGCCTGTGTTGGTGCCTCCAACCACAACCCTGCCAACCTTTGTACATATGTCACACAGTAGGGGATGCATATGTTCTGTACACCATATTCAATGACAGCATATCTGATAAGCCAATGAGATATCAGACTGCTACATATGTTATGTATAGTAGGGGTTATATTTGAAGACATAGCCTGGGCATTCCGTGGTTGTGTGTACAGTATTGAGGTATGTGTAAGTCTGGTAATTGTCGCCAGTGTGTGTGTAGTGCATATGTACCTTGGCCTGTGTAGAGACTGAGGTAGATGTCATTGTTCTTGTTCCTGGTCTATCTGATGTTACATGCTGCTCCACTGTATGTCACCCTATCAGCTTACATGTTTCTAAGGGGCGGACACAAACACGTCCCAAACCACAGACAGCCATCGGACCACACTGTGTAGTGGGCCCAGTATATGTAGGGTTGTTGTGTGAGTGTCCCATATCAGGATGGTGTACATCAGATAGTCCATATAGTGTAATAGTACGCTAGCTTACCATATGTGGCTGTGTTCACATTGGTTGTGGTTATGCACTTTCACACAGGTGTCTGTTACTCTGTGATGTGACATGCCTGTAGAGCCTGCTATCTATGCAGGTACATGTGTATCCCCACATAGGAGACGTAGCCCACTGTTGTGTCAGTCTGCTTGTAGCCTGCCCTGTGCTTTGTTACATGCCTAGCAGCTTATTGTACTTATCCAGTGAGATGTCATGTCCAGATACTTGCCAGATGTACTGCTGCCTGGCCACCATAACAGTCATGTCTATCAGACAAAGCAGTGGGAAGCTATTCAGATGTATGTCACTAACTAGAGGATAGTATATGTTGCCATGGCACCTCTGTACCAGCGGTTATTATGTGTCAGGACAGACAGGGGTGTATGAATGCATAACCTATGGGGGCAAATGTATACCAGTATGTACACGTTATACCCATCTACATGGTTGTTAACATCTACATTGACAGGCCTGGTCCACATGTCTTGCATGAAGGGATTCTGTGTATACCCCTGGACTGACCCGATTGTTTCAGACTGTCCACATATATTGGCCATATCACAGCTGTAGTCCACAGGAGCGTTACTGTGCAAGCAGTGGTACTGTTCTATGATGACCTTAGGATGTCTATAAGCAGCCAATGGCGCACATGTTAACAGCAGATGTGGCCTCCCAGACACACCATTTCTGTGAGGACAATCCCTATTACAGTAGCAATAGTCTACAAATACCTGCACTACATACATGACATCCCCTTGCACTGAGAGGTTGGGACTATTGGGGCTCAGGTAGCGCTCCACTCCATGTGCAGGACATATTGTGAACATATATGTATAAATGAGTATACATATATCCATATAGATATGTACACATATATATATCTTGCTTACTGTATGACAACAGTTTTACACATATGTGCCTGTGTTACAGCCTCTGTCCTCCACCTACATACCAGGTTTTGTACATATGACATGCTGTCAGGGGTTATGTAGTGGGCTGTGTGTATGTCATGCTGTCATTCCTGCCATCACTCTACTGCTGCTGTGTCCCCCACACATACTGGGGGGTTGGGGCCATATATGTGTGGGTTTCACCTACACAATACATGTGTGCCCTAATGCACTCCAGAGGCCAGTGTATGTAACAGTGGTATATGGCCCAGTATTAGTGAGTGTAGGGGGGTGCACCATGACTAACCTAGGCTGTTACAACATGTGTGGGTATCTTGGATAGGCTGCCTTAAGGTATCTGGATGTACTTTACCATACAATCAACCTTGGGTAAATGCAGGCCTACTGCCTCCTGCCATATGGGATGTTCTGTTTGTCACTGTGATTGTGATGGTGTCAAGTATGCCTTGTTATGTAACAGATACATCCCATTGTGTCAACTGGGGTCTGTCCCCCATAGGGATTGTGTACAGAGTGTAGATACAGGCTGCTGACCTATACATCTGCATTACGTACTGCTGATTATCTGGTATGCCGTGGCCCAGTCTGTTATTACTAATGTACTACTTGTAGGTCTCGGCCTGGACAGCAACATATGTCAAACTTTTCAGACTACTGTCTTAGTACAACTGTTTCACAGTTACATTACACTGTTCATATGGATGCCAGTGTCTACACAGCTATATGACATGGCATATACAACTGTCATAGTACACAAATTAAGCTTTCACATTCATTTATGCACACCTGTGTGTGGTGTTATACCCTTTGATTTGTCTGTGGGTATATGTTGCAGGCTATGAATGTCATTCGTATGGGTGGCTCATGCAGTTTCCAGTTGGTAAGGTGGTGACTGTAAGAATACTGGCTGCTCCATACTGTGTGCACGTACTACATATGTATATTACTGTACAAATCTGTGTGTGTGTCTGTGTAGGTACATATATGTATATATATATATATATATATATATATATATATATATATATATATATATATATATATATATATATACCTGTATATGCACATATGTGTCTGTGTATATGTATCCTAGGGATGGCCATGTCGTGTCTGGTCATGGTTATGGGATATGCAACACTTGGTACTGTATTACAGGGGGGGGTCGTGCTTGGCTGGGAGGGTATACCTATTCATGCCAGACGTATATTGTGTGGGGCCTCTCAACCCCATTAATGTTGCATGAGGACATATATGTTTTGTTATTTCCCCATTATCTACAGATGTATGTCCGTATATACCTATATATGTATGTATATATATATATATATATATATATATATATATATATATATATATATATATATATATGCTGACATATATCTATAACCTGCCGTATATATTTAGACATGTAGATGTGGACATATATATCTATAGATGTAGGCATCTGCATGTTTATATGTTCATAAATATATATATATATATATATATATATATATATATATATATATATATATATATATATATATATATATATACATATATTAATATATTGTAACCGTTTAGCCATTAAGATATTTACTTACACACATACATCTACATGTTGGAATACATTTTTCTGTACTGTTGAATGACTGGGCTGGATATGTTTGTGAATATATTAAGGATATGTATATCTGAGATGGCTTAGTGGTAAATCAGTTTGGCTATGGTGTGCAGGGTCAGGGGTTTGATCCTATCAGAGGCTGCTTATTTTGTTGCTAGGCAGAACAAGGGCTGTTGGATACAGTGTGATTAAAGCAGTTTTGAGCAGTTGTAAGTGGGTTTGTGCGGGTTTGTGCGACGGTAAGCACTGCCCACCTCCGCTTATGTTTTCTTACAGTCAGCTTCAGATTTCTCAACCTGTGTAGGCACAGCTTACCTTCGCGCAAACCCATGCAAACCCGCTTACTACTGCTTAACAGTGCTTACTGCCACTTACCCCCATGCTAATTCCTTTAAAAGAAAAGAAAAAGGGGTTGATAGGAAAGTGGTGAAACATGGGGTACAAAGAGGGAAAGACAGTAGGGAAAATAGCTAGGCATGTGCAGGAAGGGTATAGGAAATGTCCATAGCTGCCCATTTCTTCCACAGCAACAGCTGTGCATATACTTTATATATGCAGGTATATTTGGACCCTCAAACCCCTGGGAGAGGGGTGAGGACAACATATATTCATTGTGATGCCAATTAGACCAGATTATGTGTCCAGTGAAGACGTGCAAAATGGACAGCTATGTATGGGGCGAGATTTTTTTGTGGGAACAGATTGCCCTTTTTTTTCAGGTGAGAGTGGGATGTTGGGGAGGGATAGTAGGTATATTTGGGGAGGGAGGTTTGGTAGGTTAACAGACAAGACACACAAGACGCATACAGGGCCAGTATATGACACATGTGGGGGGTAAACACCTTGGGCAGGGAGGGGTGTTTGGAAGTCGCAAGCCCATGGGCCCCCAACTGGAAACAGTGGGACTGAGGTCCCCACCCATGGGCAGTCATGACTGCACCTTCACGGCCCCGAAGGTGGCTGTGCTGGGGGCTGTGTAGGAGGGGCAGGCTCACCCTCTTTATAGTGCCACTTGGCCCTCAAGCTGGCATAGCTGCTCTTGATACTCCAGATAAAGCTCCCTATGCACCACAGCCTGGACCTGTTGATGGGTGACAGGTTCCCCTCCCCGCCCGTTCTGAGGGCAGGGTGCGAGCCCCATCCCCTGCAGCGGTTCCTCCCAAAGGTGGCGCAGGGCCCACGGAGGAGGAGGTCCCAGGCTGGGCCCCAGATGTGCTGGTGCCCGGTGCCATGGACAGCTGAGGTGGGACAGGTGGGTCTGCTGGGACTGGCCTTCCCATACGAGCTGTGTTGTCGCAGGTTTATGGCAGATATGGGTTAGTAACAGTCAACAGCATTCAGGATTAGTTATAACAGCATGCATAGGTATTCCCATTAACCCGACACACCAGATTTAACACAGTTGCAGAGCAAGCAGAAAACATGCATATATGGAACAACAGTGGCCATTACAGGAGCATGCGGGTTTCATTGATGGCAACAGGCCACCGATATGGGTGTATTTTAACATGGCACATGCATAGACACAAATGTGAATATGTATTACCCATTAGGACATATGTCGCAAAAAAGTCTGGAGTGTACACATACCAGTTGAAGAGTGTCATTGCGTTATTTTGCACATATGGTATGGGGTGACAGAGAGGGTTCAATTAACAACTAATTCATCCTTGTAGTTTTCACAGCATTCTTAGTCACTGCAGTGATCTTTCCCTTACATGTATTATTACACTACACAATGGCCTTATATTGTACACTGGTATGTTTATAGATTATTATATATGTGACCTGTGTCTTAAATACAGGTGTGACAGGCTGCAGGTGTTAATGCAACATATGTTGGTATTTGCTGTCATACACTTTGGGTGCAGTGCTAGAATGACAGGTTTATTTTCATATACATTCTCTGACTATGTACACGTTTGGCTATCAGTTATATGTCATTGACAGCTGACTACATTTCTTGGATCATCACACTGAATTTTCAGGGGAACAGGGTACCCAGATGGTGATATGGGCCATTTATCCAGACATGCTGGACAGACTGGAACAGTTGCGGGGTATAAATATGCATACAACTTACAATTAGAACATTCAAGCAAATTCTGTACAGTTGGGTGTAATAATGCATACAGCTTTCTATCTGAACATTGTATTACAGTCTGTACAGTTGTGGGGTATGATTATGCATACAACTTAGCAGCACTCCCAGGAGTTGAACCCCTGCTGTGTGTGACAAAAAATTATTGCTAACATCACAGTACACTGTGCTATCAGGGAACTGATGTATAGCTTTCGATCCAATAGCTTTTCTATCAAGTCTCCCTAACTTGTACAATATGACTGACCTCTTGGCACTTCCAACATTGTTATGCAGGACTTCATACCCATGTTTTCTGCATACCACGGTGTGGGTGACACTGCTTAACATACAATAGTACTATTCATAGTATGGGACAGATCGCAAACATATCAGAGAAGAGTAAACAGAAGCACTCCAGAGGTTATACCTTTATTCACAGACTATTAACACATTTATTTCTACTGGTACAACACTTTCTAAGGCTCTTATATTCTTTGTTATGACAGTGCATGCTGACTGATTACTAACCTGCCTCGTGATGCAGCCTTTGCAGCCAAGCATCATGGGCTTGCTGGTTTGCAGCTCGCTCATCTGCAGCTGTCAGATAAATGCATTGATATTTAGCCATACCTATCCATAGTATACACAAGCTAGGCAAATATTTACTACTTAGTAGAATGTGTACTAACTCGCTCACTACTTACTCAATACTTACTCAGTATTGGGACATTGGTCATCTGCCGACACCCCTGGCTCCACTTTTCCAGGACATCCCCCCTCTGCCACTTCAGGTCAGCATGGTGGTGCCTGACCTGCTCACCAGTCCGGGGGATACCTGTGGCACTGGTGAGGTCACGGGCGAGACTGTCCCAGGCCTCTGTTTTGTACTGCGAGTCCTGGTACTAGCCCTGCAGTAATCTCTGACCATGATGTTTTACCAGGAGACATACCATGAATTTTGACTCCTGGATGCCCCAGCGCTATGCTCTGAATCGAGTGCCTTCACCCACACCAGGAATTCTGCCTGCAGTAGGAAGCTACATCCAGTTATGAGATGTATTCCCGCCTGTGGGGTTTAAATACGGCCATTTTCCTGCACTTTGCCGTGATTGGCCAGTTTTGAAAAGGCTAGGCTATGGGCACACCTGCTTACATACGGCTGGCACTGTTTAAAGAGGTATACCACTAGGCAGATTGAATTGGCTTCCCTGCACATTGCTTACACGTACTAACTTGAGCTGTGCTGCGGTTAGCATTGCTTAATAGTTAATTAGCACTATATTTGCCATTTGGCAATGATTTATTCTTCATTACAGGTTATATATGTGTCTGGTATCCGTGATTCATGTGTACATGCACTGTATGGGGACCTGGGGACTTCTACACTTTATTACAATAACACCTCCAATCTATGCTTACTGCAGTACTCCAGTTCACATATTTATGTTCTGTGGCAGGTTATACCACTTCACACTGTACATAGATTCAGTTCACATGTTTGGTTTGATTTTCCTGTGGTGAGGATTAGTTTGCTGATACCTCATTCCGATTCATTGCTATGTTGGCTTAGTGTTTAACTACTGTGACTATAGTGTACAGGGTCCTGAGTTTGAGCCTTGCAAAGACAGTTTATATTGTTGCTGGGCAGAACATGGCCCATTGGATCCAGACTGATTAAGGCACTTTAAAGCAGTTGTAAGCGGGTTTGCGCAGGTTTGGGAGACAGTAAGCACTGCTAACCTCTGGTTACAGTTTCTTACAGTCAGTTAGCTTCTACTTTGCTTAATCTGTGTAGGCAATGCTTACCCCCATGCAAACACACTTAAATATGCTTACTAGTGCTTATATATGCTTACTACTGCTTATTTGTGCTTAAACCTGCTTACTAGTGCCTTATTCATTATGACACTGATACTTCACATGTGCATTTCATGCAGTACTCCAGTTCACATTTAAATGTTATTTTGTATGTTATATGGCAAAAAGATGTAAAATTATGTTCATATACAAATTTCACATGGAAAATGATATGTGCTGCAGTGGGACTCGAACCAGGAATGCCTGCTCATTAGGGGGATGTTTTAACCACTACACTATTGCTGTGCTGCTTCATTGGCATATATATTACTTGTTATCCTCTTCAGCCTTTTTAGCTGCTTTAACCGTAGCTAAGTGATGGGCAAACCCACACACCTATGGTTAGCTGTACTCAGGGTTTTAAAAAAAAATAAATAAAAGGGTTTCTTCATTTTATTTGCTTGTACTGTTGCTGTTGAACACATGGGGACTATTGGTGGGGATATGCAGACACTTATGAGCAGTCTCGCTCATTTATATACACATTCTTCTGTTCTACTTTACAGGGGCGTGTTTATTCTGAAAGCTCTACTCTCGGACACGCCCCCTGCACTTGTCCATGCTCCGTGTAGCATTAGGAGTTCAGGCAGCTCGCCTTCATTAATATGCATGGCATGCTGCTGTCCTCCTCTTAAAATGCCGCTTCCGTGCAAGACTAGATTAGTCCTACACGGAAGTTTAGTAAATCCGGGGGAATGTGTTTTGGCTGAACAATGCTGGCACATTGCCCATTGCTGTACACTGCTTTTTTCACTTGGACATTGATGCACTCAATCCAAATTGTAGGTCATGTAAATCTAGACTTCTTAACTGTACCTACTTTGGAGGAAAGTTCCTATTTTCATGACTTTACCCTGTACATTATACACCGACTTTTGAAGACATTTCACTATTTTCAGGCTTGCTTTACCCCTTCACACAATTTTCTCAATCCATCTCATCACACGTGAATTCTGAAGAGACCTAGTATGCAGAAAACTACAGCACCACCAACACTAGTTGCACCAATAATTTAAAGAAACAGGACACACATCTTGCATCTCCCTATTTTTTTAAACACCTTTATTGAATTATCACTTATGACAAAGGCAAACTTACATTTACATAAAAGTAATCAAACCATATTAACAAGTTCATATTTACAAAAAATATACATCACAATATTGTTAGATACTACACAATCTAAGCAACATTACATGAATTATTCAGTTCCTGCCTTCCCTTAAACCTCATTCCTCCTTCAAAACATTTTTCGGCATTTATTGTTCCCACAGTTTCCTTTTTTCTATGTAATTTACTCTTATCCCTTTCTAAAGATCCCACTTTCAGTGTTTTACCTCTGTTTCAATATTCACTACTTCAAATATAGTTGGTTTAGATTATGATTTCCATTTTCTAGTGATTGATTTATTTGGCAGGAGCAACAAGTAAAAATAAATCATGTTGTCTGGCAGAGTTTTGCAGCACAGGTCATTAAAGTCTACAGGTTTTATGTTGTCTCTTTATAAGGCACTTATAATTTTCCATCATTTTTGTCACACTATCCTTTCTAAATATAACTTTCTGGTGGAGCACTGGTGCAGCAGTTAGTCAATTCACAATAAGAGGTTTCCCCAGTTTGATTCTCGGCTGGGGTGCATTCTGTGTGGAGTCTGCATGCCCTCCCTGTGTTTATGTGGGTTTCCTCCTGGTGCTTCAGTTTCCTGCCACCTTGACCCCATGTGTAAAAAATGGGTTACGGATGATGGTTTCTGAGTAGCATTTTACATTCCCACTGTAAGCAGGAAAAGTTATGTGCTATTTAGTATTTAAATTTTATGCTCACTAAATGTACATGTTTTTGGCTGGATTTAAGGGTGTCTGTACCTATTTGCAATATCTGCAGGTTGACAGGTATGGTGCCCTCTCACTATAATGTTGTATGGTTAAGTGCTCAGTGATAACATTTACTCAATGCATCAAAATGGTGTCCTTTAATTTTGACTCTGTGGTGTCCAATATGCAGTGATGTAAAATAACCCCTCATTGTCTCATAAGCATCATTAGTCTGATACAGTGATCAGGCATGAAGGCTGTCTAGCAACAATGGCTCTGAGGATGTGGCATTACAGACATTTGAGTTTACCTGGTATAACTGTAATACTGCATTCCTCTGTACTCCATGCTGGACAGCAGTCCTAACTGTGATCATTCACATTCTAGTACTTAGTGCTGCTTTTCAATTTTTCTAAGACTTTTTGGTTTCTAATACCACGATGGGAATGGACCCCATTCTTAAGTGTAAGTATGATTAAAGTTCATGAAATTTGTATTGTTTCAGTTTTTGATGTTAACCAAAAGTCTTCTTCGCAGCACCCACAATGTGCCCAGAATTGACGCCTTCTGCAATTCATATGGAGTTATATGCATTGGTAAAATATTTAAATATGAGCATAAATTCTTTTTTATGAGACTCATTGCTCCTACTACTATTATATTGTGGTACCCTTCTTCTACACTGCCCTTGTTTCTGCCTGCAAATCCTGGTATTTTATGACTGTGTGTTTCTCTATATGTAAGACACTGTAATCAATGGGTGTAACAATTTCAATGATCAATGCTACTTTTGTTTTCTTTTCATGGACTACTATATCTGACTTTTTTTCATTTATTTTGTGAACTTTTGGTAATAAATGATCCCATGTGATATACATTTCATCATTTTCTATAATGCTTTGTGGCTCATATTTCCAATGCTTCTCACCTACATTGGTATTGTAATGTTTGCACAATCCCCAATGCAATAGTCTTGCCATATTATTATGCCTTTAAGTTGTAAACCAACATGTACATAGTCCACTATCCTGAGACACCGATATTAACCTTTCATCTTTGGGTTTAAATTCACCTCTGCTTAACCATTCCTGAGTAAGATCTCAATTGACATAAAGTCTTTCCAGAGTTTTGTCTACTTGCAACTACATTTATGCATTTTGTACATTTCTTGCCTTCTCATCTGATCCTTCACCTTATATTCTCTCTTGTTATTTTAACATACTCAGTTGCTGCTTGATTTTATTTACTTCTCGTTCGATTTTCTTTCCTGCTTTACACTGATATGCTTCTGCTAAATTAAGCAGGGAAGTGATCTTAGACTTGTTCTCCTCATGTTTTAAAACTTTCACAGTGTTTGGATCTTGTGTGGTCAGCAGATATGGATGCAGTCCTATGACTGCAGATCTATACATTTAATCAATTTTGAGAAGGTCCATACCGCCTTCAGAACGGGGAATATATAATCTTGGTATACACACTGATTTTTATAAATCATTTGATAAACATGAAGCATTTTTCTTGTTTTCCTGTCGAAATGATCCAATATCTTTTGGGGCAAGTAAATCACCCCAAAACTGTAAGTAAGAACAAGAAGAGCAAATTGGTTTATATCGTTGTGTTCAAAGATATCAAGGCTATTTTCAGTATTACTTTTAGTCTTCTAAAATATTTGCATTTGTTCATGTTTTATTGTTAATCCTTCATCAGTTCTCAAATATTTATACACTGCCTCCTGCTCAAATTCTTTTACATCACATTCCTGTTTCAGACTGATATTTTCTTGGTACTGCAGCTTTCCTGCTTTAAAGGTTGCTTTTGCACATTTATCAAGACCAAATGACATTCTTAAATCATCTGAGAAAGTTTTGACCTCTTGCAGTTGTGCTTTCAGCTCCTCATCTGATGAGCTATTCAGTTTTAAATCAAACACAAAAAGAAGATGAGAGATATTTACACTTTATTGTTTTCTGGGAGCCAAACTGTATCCATGACCTAATTTGTTAAGTAGACAGCTTAATGGGTGAAGGGCAAGACAAAAGTGCAGCGGTGACAAACAGTCAAACTGGAATATCCCTCTTTGAATTTTTATCCCTGGGATAATAATGTGTCCTTTATCATGGCTTAGCTGCAAAATGGTTTGCCACTGTAATGCAACTGTTCAGTACAGAGTGGGATGCTGTCAAACACTTTTTTGTAGTCTATCCATGCCAATCTTAGATTCTTCCCTTTTTACATCTCTCCCTTATGACTTTATTTAACACCAAATGATCATTTGCTCCATATGACTCTTTTATTACCCTTTTCTTCTAAATGACTATAAACTCTGTCGGCATCAATTCCAGTGTATAGTTTATACATCATTAGAAGGCAAGTTATTGGTCTATAGTTGTTAGGACATCTTGCAGGTTCATTCTTAAGGATGTGTATCTTTTTTCTTGTTGTTAACCAGGTTGGTGTCTGCTCTGGATGCTTACAGAAATAGTTTTTACTCATGGCTAAATCTTCATGTAAAGATGTTAATATGTTTAGCCAGAAGTTAGAGACTTCATCTGGGCCTAGGGTTTTCTCTTTAGGAGCTTTTATTAATTTTGTTTAAATTTCTCTGGCTGTTACTTCACCCTATGTCTTATCCTGTACATTGGATCTTTTTTATTTAACATTTGTTTACCAGGAAAGTCCGACTTGAAACCAAGCCAATTTTCAGCGGAGGCCTGAGGAGAAATGCTTGAGACGCATGTCCTTGTAACATGGGTGGAAACCGGAGCACCTGGAGAAAACCCACATGAATGCAGGGAGGACATGCAGACTCCGCACAGAAGGCACTCCAGTTGGGAATCAAATGGGAGAACCTCTTGCTGTGAGGCAACAACTCTACCGCTGCACCACTGCGCCAAACTTCTTATTCATTCTTTTACTTCTTCTGTCCATTCACCATCTTTGTTATGTTCATAGGATCTTCATAGACATTTCTCCAAAATGTGTCTATGCTTTTTTTGGTAGTGCTTCTATCCCTTTTGCCTTGCTTCCCAATTCTAATAAAACTTTTTTGGGTCTTCAGTAAATTGCTTATTTTGTACTTTTCCTTTATATTTATCTGCATATCTTCTAAGTTGTTCTGCCTGTGCTGATATTTTTAGTTTATTATTTGCTATAGTGTACAATAGATCCTCATCTGATCTGATACTGCGTATTCCTTTTATCATGTCTATTTTTCTAAGTAATTTTGTTGCTCTCTTCCCTCTTCAGTACTCTTCTAACAGTGACACTTCTTGTCTTAATTGCATTACAGTTTTCTCTATTTGATACTTCCATGATGGCATTTGATATCTCCCCCTCCTCTCCCTTACTGCTCTATGGTTTTGTGGTAAGACTTTCTGTTACTAATTTAGCTGCACACTAATGTATCCTATTTACTTCTGTTATATTGCATGGATTTCTATGAATAGTCTTGATTACCGTGTCCCTTTGCTTTGTCAAGCTTATAACATTTTGGGGTCTTATTGGCTTTCTGTAATCTGTTTCTTTTATTAATCTTAATACATCTATCCATCTATTAAATCATGCAACTCTTTCCTTAGATCATTTTCTTCTAAACCAAGGACACATTATTTTCCTCCATTTCCTGTGGGCAGTCTACAGAAGGTTCCAAGACATTTTCCTGTACCATACTTTCTTCAGCTTCATCCTGTGTTATCCATTGCTCTTTCATATGTGAACTCATTTGCCTATTACTCCACATTGACGGCGTCAGAGTTGCCACAATGTCCTGTTCCTTCCCTTGCTGTGCATCTCCAACAGAAATTTTGTACTGGTTTCCTACTGAAGGCTTCAAAGTATCTTCATATGACAAATGATCAGATGGTTCCTGCTACACCGGTTTCTCCATAACTTGGGGACTCATTGATTGTTCAATCATGCTGTGATGTTGTCCGAGTTAGATTTCCTTCAGTAAATCCTTCACTTCACAGTTAATACATAACTTTACTTTCTATTTCTTCAACTTCTCCATTACTAAACCTCTTTTCTATTTACCCCCTTTGTTTTTTTTACTTTTGGCATTGTAAAATTTTACATATCCGGATGCCTTTGTCTGCATTTCTCTTCAATTATCTTTGGTACTATTTTTTTTGCATTGATTAATTTTGCTTTCTCCTTTGCATAAATATTGCATGGTATTAAAATCTCTTTTTCTTTCCTGTGTTCATATTTCTTCTTCAGATGTCTCCCACTCCTCCCGTTGTTCCATCATGCTGTGACATAACCTGTGTTAGACTTTCTACACTAAATCCTTCACTTTGCAGGTATTCCATAACTTCAGCTTCTATATTTTTAACTTCTACTTTACTTAACTTCTGTTTTGTGTTCCCCCTTTATGATCTCATTTTTGTATTGTGAAATTTTCCATATCTGAGTGCCTTTGCATGTATTTCTCTTCAAATATCTCTGGGACTGCTTTTTCTGTATTGATTAATTTGGCTTTCCCCTTTGCATAAATATTGCACCATATCAGATCTCATTTTCTTTCCCATGTCCATATTTCCTTTTCATATCTTTCAAAAATCTCTAGAGTTTGCTCTTTATATTTTTGCACTTTTCAGTCACTTTCTAAGAGCAAGAAGGCATAATCTCATAATTGGAAACACACCCTTCTCAGCTTGAACAAGCAAAAAAGACATCATGTAAAGTCCTCTAAAGCTAACTACAAATCTAGATTAGCATCCATAGCTAAGGATAATCATAAGGTATTCTTTAGCTACATCCAAAACCTTAAAGGAAAAGCCCAGATTTGCACTGAACTGGTAGTGAATGGTACCATATATACTGAACCGGTAGAAATAGCCAACCTGCTAGCAGAGAGGTTTAGTGAAAACTTATCCCCCTCGTCCCCACCACATATACCCCAACTCATTCCTACCACCTATTCTCCATCTTGTACTTCTAAAGAGCAGGTCTTAACCACTCTCTCCAAGACCAAAAGTACAGCCTCTGTGGGACCTGATAACATCCCAGGCTGCATTCTCAATGATTTAATACAGGAGTTAGCAACACCATTATATATTCTTTTCAACCACAGCCTAAGCACTGGTTTTGTTCATGTTGAATTAAAAACAGCTACCGTCATCCCCTTGCACGATGTGTGAGTGTGTGTGTGCGTTTGTGTGTGTGTGCGTGTGTGTGTGTGTGTGCATCCACAGATCCTGGGAACTATAGACCCATTAGCCCAACCAGCCTTATGTGCAAGGCCATGGAGAGAAACATCATGGACCTTATCAACAAGGACATAACAGACCTTCAAACACTTGGCCCGACCCAGTTTGGTTTTGTTAAAGGGAGATCCTGGCTGTTGAACCTGGTGGACTTCTTCAAGACTGTCACCAAAGCCCTGGACAAAGGCAAATATGTGCATACAGCCTACCTAGACTTGGCCAAGGCCTTTGACACAATCCCCCACTCAGGTATCATTGAAAAACTCACTCAGCTGGGGATCAACCTGTATAATGTCACGGTGTTGCAAACTAGCTCACTGACAGAACACATACAGTCAAAATAGGGGACTCCACCTCCACCAGCAAACCCGTTACCAGTGGTGTTCAACAGGGATTGGTGCTGGGGCCCCTATTGTTTGGAATCTACTTCTCAGAAGTACAGCCAAAAACAAAAGGTCTTTGGCTGAGAAAGTTTGCTCATGACTGCAAACTGGGAGCAGTCATTGAGTCCTTAAATTATGTCAACATTCTACAAGAAAGACTTATGAAAACCAATGACTGGTGCAAAAGTCAAGGTTTTAAATTCAATGCAAAAAAATGCATCATCATCCCCTTTGGCAAAGGCAATGTTCCTGCAGATAACCATATTAATATCAACACCCTAAGCTCTAAATCAGTGGTGAGAGATTTAGGCACACAGGTTGACAGCAACCTTATTTTCGATCACCATGTCTCCATGGTTGGAAGCAAGGCTGTCTACATTGCTCACTTCATAAGTAAGGGCATAGCTTCCAGAACAAAAGAGGTTATAACCCCCTGTACTCTTCCCTTATCAAGCCAACAATAGAGTAGAATGCTCCCTTTGGTATGTACCTAAACAGGTACCTGTAGCAACTGGAGAGACCTCAAAGGTTCCTCACAAAGAAAATTCAGGGTCTTCAGCACGTCTTATGTGGACAGACTGAAATTACTGTCACTATACTCTGTATCATATAGACTACTCAGAGGCGACCTGTAGACAAAGCAACCTCTGATCCTGCCTTAATGGAAATGTTGCACATTCATAAGTCAAATGATACACGATTCACTCGCTGTAAGGACCTAAACCTAGCATGTGCCATCAACAGGATTTGCTGGAGAGACAGATATGTCTCCCAGAAGTTGCCTCTTCCCTGGAATAAACTTCCAATAAAGGTTAAACAGAGCCCCTCATTAACCCTTTTTAATTGTAACTTGGATGATTGGATGGGAAACTGCAAATTCACCTGAGGGATTTCACTTGTGTCCCTCATGGATGATTTTGATCTGCTTATAGCATAGACCCTATCTCTAGACCCTTATGGGAACAAGGGTTGAACTTGGCTAGGCTTGTAACGGTCCTATGGCCATTAGCCTAGTAAAGATGTATGAACCTATGAACTTCCTTTTCCAAATGACCCAAGGTTTCTTGATCTATATAATGATTTTCATGAATCTGTTTTATTATTGAACAAAAATTTGCCTTTGTCAGTTTTTCTTGTGCAAGTATTTTTCTTTCCTCTGATTTCTCTCTTAATCTTTTTCTATATATTCTGTCTGGAAATTCTGGGCTCCTTGCATAATAGTAACAATAAATACATAATTCCTTTCTTATTTTCAATGGTCTTTTCTATCATCTTTATGGCTCTTTTTTGGCCTGTCAGTTTTTGTGGATTTTTACTTCCTTTTTACAACGGGGGGCATCTTCCCCCTGAGCCTGGCCTAACCGCATTGTAGGAATGTTTCCGTCTTGAGGATTCTACACTGTCATTTTTTCCAGTCCTGGCTTGTGTGCGCCTACCAGGATTGGATACTTTTTTATCCTGGGACTTGTGCAACCAGCTGTCTTTTTTATTTTTTTAACTTACTTCTGACCATGACATATGTTATATAAAATACAGTCTATATTTATCAGTATCATCCTGTTGAGATTTTGCAAAACAGGGCTCACCTCATAAAGGTACTCACCAGGTCTGAAGGATAAATTCAGTTCCAGCAATACTACTCTCCTTTGCTTGCTGATTTTATCATCTCTCCATTCCAGTGCAGCCCAGAATACAATGTAGAATGTATACATAGTGACATAAAATATCCCCCTCATTTTAGACACTGTAGTGTCCAATACACAGTGATGGGCAATAACTTTCTCTGTTGCACAGCAGTGTCCAGTATGCAGTGCTGAATATATGGACTGCATACCCCTCTCTGTGAAAATGTACAGCCTAGTATTCCCTGCATGACAGTACCCTTAACTGTGGTAATGCCTTGCCATATACCTTGCTGTGATATTTCTGTGTCAAAAACCCAGTGCTGGACAGTACATTGTTGCTTGTGGCACTGTATTACTATATGTTGTGTGCTTGACAGCAGTCCCATGCTATAGCACTTAGTTAATTAGTATTGTGTGCCGAACAGTACCACCTTCAATACAACTGCTCAGTATCTTAATATCCAGTTTTGTATAGTGCTTCCCTTCAAAATAAATGTACTATAGCTGAACAATACCTCTTTTCTCACTGAACCTATTGCTTAGCACTCAACAATGGTTGGTGCCTCCTTACTGCAGCACCTTAATGTTCAGTATCAAATGTTGGCCATTAATACTCACTGTGACACAACTGTATAGACTTCGCAATGTTGGCAGCAACTCCTCAATGTGATTTACCTTAATGAGAGGGAAATGATTTGTTCCAAGGAAGAGGCACAGCCTGCAACTCTGTTGTGTTCTTGCACCAAATGTAGGGCTCACTAATCTAGAACCTTCTCCCAATTGGCTATAGTTTGGAGGTCATAAACAGTCCCACACCATCAGAGACAGGTTAGAGAACTCCTGCAGCTTTTTTCTTATACTGATTTCAGAACCAGCTTTCAGCTCAATCATCAAAACTGGAGCAGCTTGAAAGGCTCTAAGTTCTTGGTACCCTTTTGTTTTCCATGTTCTTATAAAGTATGAAGTCACTTGTCCTCACCAGATGGCACATTTCATGAATAGTTTTTATTTTGGCATTATATTTCATATCAGCCATTTTCTTCCCATCCTAGCAAGAAACACAGGTGCAGAAAATGAGGCATTCAATGCATGTTGCAGTAGTTCTTGGCGGAACCCAGGATACCTTGAAACAAGTATGGCTCCTCATGCTCATTCCATCCATAACACTATGAGATTATACATCTGTGAGCTTCTTAACCATCATTATAGGTGAACAATTATTATTTTGTTTAGGGACGAATAATTATCTAAGAGTTCTTCATCCCCTTTAATTTGTCTCACATCTTCCTACATTCCAGGATATCACCAATTTCATCACTTTAAGAATTTGGGCTGAGCACCTCGCCATACGAGCCAAAAAATCTTAGAGGAGTAGACTTTCTTCCCTCCACATTACTTTGCTCAGTGATGGTGAACCTATGACACACATGTCATAGATGACACACGCCACGGCGTTTTGGGTGACACATCAGCGAGCACCAACACCCGAGTTACCAAAGGCACTGCTTTTGCATTTGGTGCTCATGTGAAGTACACTGAATTATTTTGTATTAGGATCTTTTCACACGGCAAACCCAAAAGGTTCACCATCACTGATCTACCCTCTAGTACTCCTTGCTTGGCCCATTGGACCATGTTGTAAACCATCAAATTGGCCCAAAGATTCACTGAGTAACAGGAGAACCCCTTTGATGACAGGTACTTATCAGCCTGGTAGCCCTTCTCCAAGGTTTTTCATGATAGTATTATAAACTAATTCAATATGAGAAGAACAAGTGGCACTATTTTTGGGTGCTCTAAAAGCATTGTGCAGGCTTTGTCCTGGACCACATCTTTAAGCCCATTAATTTCCAATGGACCAAAATAATTTCTCAAAAACAATACGTTCAGGTGTAGACATAGACACCACTGAGGTACTAGGAAAGGAGGAATAACCAGTAGAATCTGAAGATATGACTTACGTTTGCAAAATCACCTCCAGTGAAGAAATACATCTCATCACTAGAATCTGAGCCTTAGAATACTTCTCCACTGAGAGCTCCTCCTAGTTCAGTGGCCTCTACTTCTGAATAAGGACATCTGTCAGTCAAGTAAGGAACACTGAGGGGGTCTTTGAGTCTAGGTTAGGCTATTATTGTTGATGGAGCCAGTAAGGCAACAAGAGGCGATGTGAACACTGGTCAAGGGGCCTCCATGGATGAATGACAAACAACAGGCTCCAGCAGGAAATCAATGCCTCCAAATCAATGTCCTGATGAGGCATAAACTGTAGAGAGAAGGATCTCTCAAGAGGAACACCTAGAGCTAAATGTATGTGATCAGTGTGTTTTATTCCCATCATCAGAAATGAAGGCGAATGAACCTGGAAATTCCCAGACAAACTTTCTGCACTGTTAACTACAGGGAATGAGAGCAATTCCACTTAATGGAACAAGGGGAAATCTAAAACAGAAATTTATCTCAGGCATGAATCTTCATGGAGAAAGGGAGACAGCAGTGGCGATATCCAAAGGACAAAGATTAAGTGTGATAGATTTTTATTCATGTGCTTATGTTTTATTCCATGTAAAGCTTCTCAAAGTGTCTTTTATCACTGCCTGCAAGTTGTCTCATTCAATTCCACACAGAGACATCCACTTGCTGGGTTTGTCAAGTCTTTCTGTTCTGCATTCAAAACAACAAGAACAATGGACTTTAATGTAGACTTCACTGGTAAATGGTAGAAACAAAACTTTGCATCACAAAAAAAAAAGAAGAAAAAAAAACTTTGACGAGTTCATGTAGCAGTGCAATGAGCTCAGGCTTAACTTAAGTTGTGGAACATAACTAATGGGTAACCAGGAAATCCTCTGTTGTAAGCTTTGTTAGACTTATACAATAATCCCTCTACCATGAAGAAAAAAACTGACTTGTGAGAGTCTTACAAGGCCTTTCAATGTAGATGCACAGGTGTCCACACAGTTAGGAACTGCTGGCCTGGAAAGTCCACAGACAATCTACAAACTACTCTCCTGATGTCTGCCCTGGTTCTGTATTGCAACACACACACACACACACACACACACACACACACACACACACACACACACACACACACACACTCACACACACACATATATATATATATATATATATATATATATATATATATATATGAATTTTTGGCAAAGCTGTGCAACCAAGACTAGGGAATACAAAAACAGATACACTGCTAAGTGTAGTGTAGTATCATACAGCCTGGACAATGATCACTTATCTGTAAGAGAAATTATATAAAAGGCTAGCAAAAATCCTGTGATTTGTTTTGCCCCAGACTACCACATTACTTTTGCAAAATGAAGTAAATGGTTGCCTGAAAGAGCGAGTCCAAATCTAGTCAGACCAAATGCATTAGTGCACTCACCATCAAAATGATTGCCAATGCTATATAAGATGTGGCTAAACTGAATTACATGTTGTCGGCTCCAACCAACAGAATCTAGTACCTGAGCAAGTTTCTTTTATCACTGGTATATCTACCTGAACTATTAAGGTGGGCATCTGAAACGTCTGATGTAAGATATTCAGTGGCCTCAAACAGTTCAATAGAGACAAAAGCAACACTTGGAGGCAGCACTAGGGAACCTTCTGTATCATAACTGAACTCTAGTTTTAGATCCATAACTGACATCTTTCTGGCCTTCGCAAGGATATATCCTTAGCTACATATTCCCACCATTATTTTCACAGGCAGCCTTAAAGACTGTGGGTTGGGTTTAGGAAGTGGCCCAGTGCTGGGGCCACACTGTCCAGTTTTCACTGCGTATGAAAACAACTCTCCTGCTTCCCATTTTCCTTCTTTTCTTTATAGTGGTACCACAGGAAGAAGATTCATTTAACCCCTTCAAGTGTACATCAAACGTATTTACAGAAGAAGACCTGGCAGCTTAACAAAGAGGACTAGGGCTCTGAGCTGTTAACAAGCTGTCTCTTGCAAATAAAGGCACAGGGTTTGGTTCCTTCTACCTCCACTTGTCTACTATGTAACCCACAGCAAGTCACTTCACCAGACATTGCTCCACAGTCACCCCTAAAAAGGACCACTTGTGTTGAATGGGCTTACCCTGTTAACAAATGCATAAAAAAGAGAGCAAGAGATCTTGCTCTGGTTCACCTTCACAGTGGCTACATGCTGTTTCTTATGACACTGAACTAGACAACTTTGCATATAGTTGTCCTCAGTCCCTGGAGTGGACTCCAGATAGCCTATGATATGAGGAGTTTTCCTTGCTAACATGGATAGATGGGGAATGTCTCACCAAAGAAAGAGATCTAGCCAAAATGCAATGCCAGGAGTTGCTGGTAGCTTCTGATCTAGTTTTCCTGATTACTCTACCAGTGTTGGATTCATAATGTGAGATTTTCATTAATGTGTGATGCATTCTGAGTACTAACTCCAGTACCAAAGAAGATCAAGAAATTAGTGATCCACCTAACAACATACTTCACTTCTTATAACAACAACAAAAAAAGTTGGAAGGATGATATAGTCTCGCTTGCTTAGAGAACATTCAGAGTAAAACACAGTTCCTTAACCCCAAGCAATCCTGAAGGGAGTCTATAGCTTTTTACAGGTTAAGCAAGTATGTCTTAGCAATTGATGGGCATATGATCCTTCATTATTAATTAGTCAATATTCATAGATAAGAATTCTGGAAGCTGGAAAAATAAATTAAAAAGTGAACAAAGAATCAGTATACATATATTAAATAACTATATTTTTAATATGTATGAAGTGTTTTATGCAGGCTAGGGCTGTACCCCTTTCAGCTCCAAATATGCAGGAGCTGCACATTCCAATAATTAAATATAGTTAGCTCTGAGGTAACACTATGTTGGGCACAAAGGGAATACTTAATACTTCTAGCAAACTTGGTGTTCCCTCTAACCCTGAGTTAATTTGACCTCAGAATTAGTAAATTTACTTTAGAATATATGGAGATGATGCTGGTGGTACAGCCCCACATACAAAAGATGTATTGTTCTTACTTTTAGCAGATTTTACCTTCACATTAACATTTTTATGGCACAGTATTCTATGCAAACTATACTGTCTGTGGCGTCTGGATTGCAATAAAAAAGACAGAACCACAAAGTTCAGAATTACAAATCATGAACTCTGTAGATGAAATGTGTGTCCATAACACACACAGCCTCGTGTAGCTAGCTTTTATGCATTTAGAATTATTATACAATGAACCCCCATTAATATTCCAAAATGTGCACGCTGATTGGTCAGTGTGCACATTGTAAATCAGATTTATACTAATGGAAAATGGTCCGGTCGCCCAGACTTTTTCTATTAGGATAAGTCTTTTTTTACAGCAACGGAGAACGCAAGATCTCTGTTGCTTTTTAGGCACTGTCTCGCTATGTTAAAGGAGTTTAACATAGCGAGACAGCTTTAAAAAAAGTAACAGATATCTTCCTTTCTCCGTTGCTTTTTTTAAAGCTGTCCCGCTATGTTAAATGGGTTTAACATAGCGAGACAGCTTTAAAAAAAGCAACAGAGATTCTCCGTTGCTTTTTTTAAAGCTGTCTCGCTATGTTAAACTCCTTTAACATGGTGAGACACTTTGTAAAAATCAACGGAGATCTTACTTTCTCCGTTGCTTCCACCCACAGCTCTGATGTACTGCGTAATCATATGCATACATCAGAACTGCTGCAGAATACCAGACAGTCGCGGAAGGGCAGCAATGAGGCATTACACAATGACATTATTTAAGAAAAGTAAGTATTTTTTTTTCTTAAATAATGTCATTGTATAATAGCAATAACCCACTTCTGGGTGTGGGTAATGCTGGATTTATCCACGGTTGTCTTTGTTCGGCCACTCGGGCTTCGCCCTCGTGACCAAACCACACCAACTGTGGGTAAATCCAGCATTACCCACACCCAGGCATGGGTTATTGCTATATTATAAGACACACTGTTGGTGAATGTAAATTCTCAGCAAGTGCATGGAAAGAAAATAAGTAAAATACACAAAAACAACACTATAAGCACATAAAATAATAAATGACAAAGTGGCTACTACACGTGATAGTTTTATTGGAAGGCAGACTCATTCTGTTTATACAGTATCCTCAGTTTAATCTAAATAAAGAAGGAGAGTATTGTTGCTTAAACAAGAAAGAGCAATTCAACAGAATAAAAACATAAAAGAAACTCAAAAGCAGGCTGTCCCTGTGAAATAGAAAAATTCTGTTACTACTAATTTCAAAAATCAGTGGGTTTATATATTTTTTATTATTTATTTTTCAAAGTTTCTGTACAGAACATTGCTGTTTAATGTTTTTTTTCTTTTCCACAGTGACATCATGTTTTTGAATCTAATCATATGTATGGTATTAGATAGTATTAGAGGGCCATCTTTAGAATGAAATAATTACTGGTTTATATATTTATTTACTTTCAATTTTATGATTTTTGCAGAGAATATTTCTATTTCATTGTTTCAGATAGTGTGCTTTTGAGCTTTCTTCATGTCTTGATTGTGTTGAATTGTGCCTTTATATTAGGTCATATGACTGTCTTAAAAGGTGATATCCTGCTTCTTTATTTAGAAAGCACTTTGGGTGTCATATAAACGAAATCAGTCTACCTTTCAGTACAGCTGTTATGCTTAACAGTCACGTTGTCATTTATTATTTTATGTGCTTATATGGCACTCATATTATGGTTATGTTAATCAGTCTGATTATTCCAGGGAACTTAGAATAATAATCTATACATATGAGATATATAGCTTCATAGAAATGGAAGAAATCAGTGACCATTCAATTCCATGGATGAAGATCTTTGTAGACTTTTTCTATAGGAGTCAGAATTCTAGCCAATACTTCATATATCTTACTCCATGTCTGTTAACAACCTCATATTTGAGTCATGTTTCCTCACAAGAGTTGTTTTTTCAGATGACTGGAAGTCTTATTTCCTTAGCTTTGAATATTAAGTCCTTTAGTTCCTTGAAATAAAAAACTAAGGCTGAGTTTCTTTCCTTACTAATGTTTTTTGATAAGGGCAGCCTCTTAGTGTAACACCTTTCAGTAAATGCATTTCTAAGTTAGCATCAGTGCACCTCTGAAATTCTTTAACACTTTCTTTAATTGCATGATACAGAATTAGCCAAAGGATAGTACAGATGTGTTAGTATGCTCTCCACAGCCACAAATATTTGAGTAGAGTCACTGGTGCATCTTAATTCCTTACCATGGGAATTATCCGGCAGCAAATATACATCTTCCAGTCTGATTTTTATAGTTTTTAGACACTCCCATTGTGGAACTGGTCTCCTCCCCTTGTCTCAGCCTTTAGATGGTATGCATTTAAAAGGGAAGAGCAGTCTGCTTCATTTTCTGTTTTTCTTTGGCAGGAAAGTCACCAACAAATGTGACCCACACTAGAGACAAAGGAAAACTAACCCCCATTCCCAGTCTGTAAAACCTTTGAGGACCTACAGTAGTAGCTATTCCCTGCCCACAACCTCTAAGGGTAAGAATGTTTTATACATTACTCAGGGGTCATGTTACAGTTCTTTTTGAAGATATAGTGACATACTGATTTTAGGTTTGTAATGCAGTCCTGGATTCTTGGCACAGGATGTAAAGAAAAGGCAGATGGTAGGAGGGAGCCCATACTGCAGCAGTGACCCTACTCAAGAATTTACCATTAGAGGTAGTATACACATGCAACGTTATCATGTTCTTTAAAACAGTCTCTGCTATTGCATTATTTCCTATCCATGAGAAGAGGGCTAAAGCAGTTCAGGCTTCCACAGGCAAGGGCCAATCATAGTAGGCCCTACAATACAGCAGTGGCAAAACCTTCTCTATTCCTCAGCTGAAGGTCCAGGTTTCAGTGCCTAGAGAAGATACTTCCTTTTGTCCATGTGACTGTCTCACAAGAATTTTGAGCTGATACATTCTTAAAGAAACCTGTTGTGGTTGCAAATTTCCTAATAGAGTAGGTCGGACTGGGCTTCTTATGTGCTTTCCACTGGCTCTGTAAATGGTTTGTTAGACATTTAGCTCATGTTTGCTTAGGAACAAGTCTTCTCTGTCTGCCTTACATGAAGGAAATGAATAACTTCTCACATTGCCTGACTGCTTTGGTCCTTAACAATAGCTTCTGAGATCCTATAAACATCCTATAGATGTGAAAGCCTGTCCTCTTGTTCTGTAGGTTAAGAGAAAACTAATAGCTGAATAGCCTGGTTAACATTTAGTTCATACACTGCCTCAGGGAACAGGAAAGGGCTTATTCTCTAAGAATATCACGTATTGCTCTTTGCATGTCAGTAACTGAAGCTCAGAAATTCTCAAAGCTGAGGTAACTGCCACCAAAAATAAGGATTTTTAGAAAAGATAGATAGTGAGAACTAGCACAGCAGAAGCCATCATCCAGGCAGCCATATGGTAATTGCTATCTTCAACATCCCAGCAATGGTCCCATATTAAGTATGGCCTGACACCCCATTTGGGTGGGTAACAAATGACCCCACATCACTGCAGGAACCACTATGTTCTCCCCATGTAAGTAGATGCTCCTGTGCCCCACAATAATGGCTATCACATTCATGGCTTGGTGGTTGACACCTACCCATGGGCCATCCTTTGCATCACTATTCCACCTCTAAGGGACTGTAGCAATGGATGAAATCTGTATTCCCCTCTATTCCCATGGAAAAGTGCACCCATTCTCCCCATGTCAGCTCCAACAGATACCTGAGCCAATATGGGATGATGTCAATGGTGCCAACGAATTCTAAAATGAATATGAATATTTCCTCTTCTAACAGCTGTGTATAATGCTCTGGTAAGTAATTCATACTCAACTTATTTTCTGTGTGCAGTTCCTTACTTGGTCTGTATTTCACTTTCAGATAATACCTCTATAAACTAGATCCTCTGCAGTCCCAGATATACCTTGTAGAAAGACTTTCAGAATTCATTTTGCAAGTTTCTCTTGTCTGGTTTTCTACTAGAACTTCTTTGCCATAGACATATTCATGGAATTTCTATCACCTGTAAACTACTGTTAACAGTTCCTTTTCTGTTTGAGCATATCTTTTTGTGCATCTGTAAATGCTCTTGACTCAAGGAACACATCACCTATACCATTCTGATTGGGATTTACTTGCAGCACAGTTAGGTTATTCACATCATAGCGTTTTAATGTTGGTGCATTTGTAACTAGTTTCTTGTACATTTCAAAACTCATTTCTTGATCATTGTTTCATTCAGAGGCTATGTCTTGCTCTAACAAGTTTTTTAGAGACAGAGTTATCCTAAGACACATTACAGACAAACTTTATAAAATAATGTATCATTCCTAGAAATGTTTGTAATAACAATTTGTCACTGGAATTTGGCATTTGTACTATTGCTGTTACCTTTTCCTCTAACTTTAGAATATGACCAATATATTTCAGACTTTTCTCTCTCATTTTACGTTTTCTTTATTTAACATAAAATTGTGTTGCTGCAATATATTTAACAACTGTATCAGTCTCTTGTCCTGTTGTTCCTGTTTCTAACTTCAATTACTGGCATAATAATTCTGATACTGTTAAAATAACAAAGGGAGGTCTAAAAAATCTGAACCTTCTTGGTTGTACATTAAATGTGCCCCCCTTGAAGTTATCATGATTTATCTTTATCTAAAAGAATCCTTGATCTGCATCTGGCACTGAATTTAACTTATGCATTCCTGAGACCACAGTTTTTCAACTATAAACAATGGGTAATGCTCACTTTTAATAACAATATTCAGAGCTTAAAAAATAATATGAATGCAAATCTTGTTTATGCTGTTTTGCTCCTAACTACTGTCACCTTTTTGGGAGCATGCATGACTAGAAGAGCAACAGAATTTATTTTATGTGATGTTGCACCATCATTACCATCAGATATATCTAGAGAAACACTATTCCCTATGCAACTGAGTACAAATACCCGGGAATACTTCTAGGTCAACCCCAATCCTTCACCACTCATAGTGACAATATTACTAATAAAATTCTCTTACAGGTAAAGCTATTAGAATCAGCTATACAGAAGCTCCCATTTACTTTCCCATATTTCCTGCACATCCATAGTGAGAACATTTTCCTACCAAAGATAGAAGATGGATTGCCATTACTGTCCTGCTGTTCTGCATATAATACCAAAATATTACAAATAAGTGAAACTAGATTTGGCAAATTTACTGTTCTAGCACACTCCAGAACACATCATTGCTCCCTATTTCAGGATCTTAACCATCGTCTGGTGACATAAAGATCCACATATCTACTTTCTAAATTACTGAACACAATTCTACAAAAGGGCTACTGACCCCTCTTTATAGAAAAGTTCCCATCAGAGAACAGGTGTATTAATTTAGAAGTAGCCATGGCAACATCACTGTCCCCCTTTCAAAACTGCAACTGCCTTTCCAGACTACGTCCAGGTCTGTGGAATAAGTTCCCTCCAGAAATCAAGACACAAAATGTCCTGCTTGGTTTCAAGGCATCAGTATCAGGACACCTCTAGTGAAACTGACTATAAATATTTTAGAGACAATAGCAAACAATAAGCAACTCATAAAGTAATAAACTTAGCACTCTTCTTTCTCCTTCCTTGGTATACTATTTTTCATAGATATTTATAACTTGAATGCACATATTTTTAGTAAGTATACAACTCATGATTTTTATTAGCTTCACTGGTCAATGCATATAATTTCATACTTTTGTGTGACCTCTAAATCTGTCATTTTTACTTGTACCATACACTTTTGAAGTATGTAACTTAGCTTTGTGCTCAGCTTGTGGCTGAAAAGGGTCTGAGGATCAGTCCACATACCGGTTAACCAACAGAAAATAATTAAAATAAATACAATTGTCCTGGCAAACAGGCTAAGCCTGCAAATAAATATGTATAGTCATAAAAGACATCAACTCTGTACAATATCTTAGATGACTCAGTGACAGTATAACTGATTCTGCATCCATACCCATTTGGTCTACAATGAGAATTTGTTTTACCTTAGCAGAAGCCAAATAATCCAAAGTATTATGAGGATTTACTCATTAACTGGTGCAATTTGAGTTTGGTACACGTCAGCAATTTTTGACATACTGGGCCTACCTGGTTACCTGAATATACACATAGCTCTCTGTTTGGAATTTCTGCACTCGATTGCTTTAAAAGTAACTTCAGACAAAACATTATAAGCTAAGCATCCCAAAATAGTAAGATAATGTTCTTCATTAAGTGCTACGAGTTCTTTATTAAGTGTTACATGTTTAGTTTTACAAAAACAACATTAGTTTTGACACAGTGGATCCACCGGGTATCACAAATATGCATACAGCAACCTGTTCCATATTTTTGCAAGTCTTTGCTTTACAAATACCTTCAGACAAAAATGAAAGTTATGTACTTACCATAATGACAGATCTATTTGTCTGATTTTTGTCTGGTTCAACTATGGGTAGTCAGATCCGATCAGATCCGACCTCGGCACTGATTCTGAAATTTCTTAGTTCCAGAGCTCTGACTCCTCCCCTACTGATAATTCCCTCCACTCCACCTCAGTACCTCAGACTGAGTATGCCCCAGTAAGAAAACATATACAAATCATGTTCAGGACTAAATCTAGTATTCAGGAAAAAATTTGTAAAATTGGAAGACAGTCAGTAAGAACTACTCACAGACTGGGCATGCTAAAAAAAAATACCCAGTCACCAGAAGCCCATTTGTGTCAATTTGGAAGGGGGCAGGAGGGAGGGAGGTTAAGCCGGACAAAAATCAGACAACATGTATCCATTCCTATGGTAATTAAATAACTAATTTTGTCTGTTTTCATTTGAATCAACCATGGAACAGATTTCCAAACTGTTATACCTGGTGATATCAAGGAAGGACATTCCTAGGAATGGTGGAACCGAAGGAAGAGCATGATCTGGACTGTACAGCTAGTCTCTAGTGAGATACAAAGGTGTAAACTGGTGTTCAAGGTGCTTCAGCACAAATATCATCAACAGGTAGTCTACTACAAAAGGCTAATGACGTGGCCAGTGCCCTTGTGGAATAAGCCTTAGGGTTAGTTTGTACAGACAAGCCCTGTGTATTGTAAGTGAAAGAAATGCAGTCTAATAATCATCTGGAAAGAGTAATCTTAGCTACTGCTTTACCTAATTTTGGCTTTGAGAAATCAACAAATAATTGATCAGATTTTCTGAGTTTCTTGGTTCTTGGTCCTATGAAGATAGAATGTAAGTTGACAATGAGCATCCAGCATATGTAAAATGTATTCACCTCTGTTTGAGAATCTGGGGAAAAAGACTTGTAGTTGACTGGTTATGTTGTCAGATGCCACCTTAGGAAGGAAAGATGCATTAGTTCTCAAGGAAACTATCTTTATGGAAAAAAAAAAACAGATAGGGAGGTTTACAAGGAAGTGCTTACATCTCTGAAATTCACCTGGCTGACATGACAACCACCAAAAAAATGTCTTCCAAGACAGAAACTTCAAATCAACTGATGCTGCTAGTTCAAAGGCTAGTTGAGTCGATGCCTGTAACATGACAGTAATATCCCAGGTTGGTACTGGATCTCTGATAGGTGGTCATAATGAAAAGTTCCCTTCAAAAAGGCCTTTGAGACTCTTAATGAAGCTACAGAGTTGTCATTCTGCCCTATGTGGAAACATGAGATAAACATCTAACATCCACCACAGGAAAGGAAACCATGTTTGTCTGGGCCAGAGGCCAGAAGGGGGCAATGAAGATCACTCTGGCCTTGCACATTCTTGCTTTCTGCATGAATTTGTTCATTAAAGGCAATGGGAGAAAAGCATAAAGGAGACCTGGGGGGCCAATTGTGGAATAAAGCATCCCTCAGTCACTGCGTCTGAAGAGAGATCATGGCAAAGCAGCTGTTGCATTTGTTGTGTAGGTAAGATGCAAAGAGATGGCAGCAAGGTTGGCCCCAGTGCTTGAAAATCAAGGTTGTCACTGTTGGATTGTGGGACCACTTGTGAGGCATTAAGATAGTTCTACTCAATTTTTCTTCTACCACACTGAAGGTCTCCAGTATGTATGTTGCAACCAGAAAGCAATGAGAAGACATCGCTCACTGCCAGACCCTTATGGCTTCTCATCATAGGGGATAAGAGCATGTTCCCCCTTGTTTGATGATATACCAGACTACTGACATGCTGTCTGACTGTACAGAAATCACACCCTTGGGGAGAACATCCTGGAATGCCTGCAACACTATAAGGACTGCCCTCATCTCCAAGATATTGATGTGAAGGTTGACATATGTGTGTGACCAAGTACCTTTGACCATCTCCCCTTCAAAATGCTACCTCCACTCTAGAAGGGATGCAGTCATGGTCACTACAGCCACAGGTGAATCCATTTTCAATGTATATCCTTCTGTCACTGAAGAAGATTTCATGTACTGTCTGCAGGTTGCAGTGACAGAATTTTATGTATGTAGTAGATGAAAGTTTGGGGACAACTGCAAAGCTAGAGTCCATTGAAGCACTCTCGTGTAAAATCTTGCCAATGGAACTATGATGATTGTCGAAGCCATTAGGCCTAAGAGACAGAGAATTACTCTTGCCAGAGGAGAAAGGTGATTTAGAACTTCAGTAAGTGTGAGGAGCAGGGTGAGCACCCTGTTGTGGGGATGTCTGACAATCTGTAAACTTGAACCCAGGTTGCATCCAATAAATTCTATCTGTTGAGTAGAGGTAAGATGACTTTTGGTCAGGTTGACTGTGATCCCTAGATCTTGAATCAGATGAAGCAGAATGTCCCAGTGGTTTGTAAAATAGGTTGTTGGCGTTAGCGGTTAGGAACCAATCACTGAGGTATGGGAAAACATGGAACCCTACCAGGTGAAGACCTGCTGCCATAACTGCCATCATGTTAATGAAATCCCTGGGGGCTGTGGTTAGACTAAAAGGCAGGGCTCTGAATTGATGATTGGCCCCCAGCTGGAAATGGAGGAATCTCTTTGACTGCTTCTCTATCATTATATAATAGTATGTATCCTTGAGCTCTATGGAGCACATCCAATCATCCTTCCTCAGAAGAGGCAAAATTGACTGAATTGTGACCATCCAGAATTTTGTCTATGTTATATATTTGAAGCGGTGTAAAAAGCCAAATAATCCAAGTAAGAACACTAGTCCAGGAAGCGAGGCAGTAAAATAGGAAGGCTTTTAATCCACAGCAAGTGCACAATATCAAAACATGTTTTAAGGTTGTGCACTTGCTGTGGATTAAAAGCCTTCCTATTTTACTGCCTCACTTCCTGGACTGGTGTTCTTACTTGGATTATGGTATATATTTGCTTAAGTGACCTAGAGCCAAGATGGGCCTGACATCCCCTGTTTTCTTGGGTACTAAAAAGAACCTTGAGTATACTTTGGACTCTAACCGGTCTTGGGGAGCTGGTTGGATGACTGTTTCTTAGCAGCTTGAACATTTCTGCTGCTGTGAGTTCACATTGACTGGGTGGGACATTAGGAACTTTTTTTCTTCTTTATAGGAGTAAGGGAAAAGGGTATGGCATAGTCTCTGGGAATTATGTTTAGCACCTAAGAATCCACAGTTAAGTTTTGTCTTGACTTGTGGGTGCAGAGACAAGCACCCGCCCCCCCCCCCCAAATGACTCCAGAGTGCAGCAGTCGGGCAATCATTCAGGGGTGCTGAAAATGTTTCTCAGTAAATGGCCCAAGAAAACTCTGGTTGCGCAGTCCACCTCTGCCTTTAGGGTGACGTTCATTGTAGTTGCCCCCTCCCCTGGCATGAGAAGGTCTATCCCCAGGACTGTGATGATAAGAGCTCATTTTCTACCCATCCCTCTGTTTCCTAGATAAGGTTCTTTGAGGGATGGAGAAACTGACCTCCACTGCACAGTGAGTCTTACCATCCTGCTGACTCCTGGTTGGCATGTCTTTTACTTTTGTTCCAACTAGAGTGGAGCCATCAAAGGGTGCATTGACTAAGTATGTCTTAAAACTTTCTGCACAATCACAATGATGCATCCAGGCATACTGAAGCATAGTGATGCCAGTACCTGCTGCTCTAGCCATGCTATCAGCTGCTTTAGAAAGCAGTCATATAGCTACATTGGAAATAGACTGAAGAATAGAAAGCTGGGAGTCCACGGTCTTCTGAACATCCACAAGGAGGTTCCCCAAGAGAAACTTGGAAAGCTCCTTGGTCAGGTCTCTCTGAAATCTGGTGACATGGGTTAAGTAATTCAGCACTCTAAGAGTGAAAGTTGCTGATCCATAGCCTTAGACTACCTCTTAAGGGGATGGAATGAGGAACGTTCCTCCATCAGTTCCTTTTTAGTGGCTGCTGCTATCGCCATCACATCCAACAGTGGACCTTTGCTCCAGTGCTTTCTTTCTTTCAGCACTGCCAAAACCCTGTCAGATTTTTTGGGAATAGGTTCCATTGAGCCATCAGGATAATAAGATGGTCAATGGGTGGTACCACCCATGATGATGCTGAGCCAGAGCCAAAGGCTTTCAAGAACACAGACTCATCTGGTAAAGGGTTACTGGTGAACTACCCTCTCTCTGCTTTATCAATTCTAGGATCACACTTAAAGTGACCTCTCCTGAGGGGGATCGAACCTTTACCTTCATCCAAGTCTGTGTCTTCAGTGAAAGACTCTAGAGAAGAGTCTCTGTGCTTAAACTTGCACATCTGTTTCTTATGGACTGATTCAGGTGAGAGATCAGACAGTTCCGAATCAGACTAGGAGCTAATGTAACATGTAGCCTGATAAGCCTGTAGTGCCAACTGTCCCTGTCAAATATGGAGATAGGAAGTAGAAGCCAGTTCCTGCCTGAGTTCAGATGGAACTGGTCTGGATGGATGTGCCATCTCCCTTGGCATAAATAGGACCCTTTTAAAAGCCTCAAAGGCTGAGGATGCCATCAGGTTCCTCCTATCCTCAGACAGAAAAGATGCCTTGGAACTGATGGGTCTCAACCCCAAAGCTGATGGTGGAGCTATGGTATTGAGTGCTGAGGCACTGAGGGGAAGGGACAGCTCTGATAATTTTAGTGTTAACCCATCCACTCAAACCCCAGCCCGAAAGCTTTGGTTCCAAGTCTCTTCTGGATACAAAAACATTAGAGTTGAAAGAGGAATGGAAGCTGTTGTAGTCATAGTAATTCGAACTGTTGGCTCAGGCAATGGAGCTCCAGGACATATCAGATCGAAAGGTGGACTGGGACTGGATAAAGAAAAGGAGGGATAGTTGGCCCAATATTCGGCATATTTCCAGGAGATGGTACCAAGAGAACCCTGAGTTGGATTTGCGTTCTAAAGAACTTCCTCATTATCCTTTCGACATCTTGTTCGGTCAGGCTTCCCAATGAGCATGTAGAAGAAGCCATTGAAGGTGGTCTTGAATACCTCTACTCCTGAAGGATAGGTGAGTTTAGCTTCAGAACTCACAGGGTCTGGATAGAACAGGGTCTGAGAAGGTGAAAGACCGATCCAAGAAACTGTCTGCTTCCACCATTGAGGAACTTATGGATCCAACCCAGACAGCAACATCAGATTTGGGAATGCTTCGTTGACCTCCCTGAATCCAATTTTTCCTTCCATTTTATCTTTTCCTTCTCTTTCTCTTTTTACTTCTCTTTTTTTCCTCTGTCTGTCTTTAGGCCTGTTATCCTTGTTTGCTAGAGAAGAGGCTGCAGAAGAAATGGAAGCAGGTGCTGCAGACCCTGCCTGTGGAGGGAGAAGATGCTTGACTATTAGCTTCTCCCTGCTGGTCTGGAGAGCCCTAGAGCTAAAAGAAGCACAAGCTTGATGCTGTGTGTCAGGATGGGCAGAGCCCAAACAATAAACACATAGCATATGTGGATCTTTGTGGGGGAAGCCTTTGTCCAGATTAGGAGCACCCTTTAAATCCTTTGCTGTCTGCTATAAGGTCAACTATCACTACTAACAAAACAACAACTAAGTCTCACACACACACACTAAGTATCTATGTATCTATCTATCTATATCCAAAAACCTGTAAAATACTATATTAATGCTATAAAGTAGAAAGCGCACACACACACACACACACACACACACACACACACACACACACACACACACACACACACACAGCATTTTACAAACTGTAGCATCTATCAAACTAACTATTAACCTAACTCAAAGTCTAATTCTAACTCTAACCATAACTCTATACCTAAGCTGGACATAAAAAAATTCTTGGTAGAGGGAGGAGTCAACTATAAATACAGAAATCCAAGAAGAAAAAAATGCTGAAATGGTTACCCCTCATAAACACGATCAAATTCTTCATGAGGTAAAGAAGATCTGAGGTAAAGAGGTGGAGTGGAGGGAATTATGGGTAGAGGAGGAGTCAGAGTCCTGAAATTGAGATGCTTCAGAGTCAGTGCCAAAGTTGGATCTGATTGGATCTGACAACCCATAGCTGAATTGGACACAGACAAAACTGGATCATTACAATTTGCATATGTCCAGTCTAAAGCTAACATTTCTCTTATTGATTCCCAGCACTTCTTTCCAGCAGCCTGACTTGTACTCTTTCCTCAATGCTTCTGAGGCACTTTCAGACTTCAGTGAAACATCTCTTTTCACTGCAAGTCTCCGGAAACTGCTCATTTTCATATTTCTGTTCAACAATATGTAAATTAAATTAACATATTGTTTTTTCTTTCCAACATCTTAGAAAAAAATGCCCTTTTCTGGCAGACTCCACAAGCTGTATTTAAATAGGACAAGGCTTCTTCTCATGCTAGCTACATCTACTACATTAAGCTTGATTTTAATTGCACAATTATTTGTATGACCTCCATGTTTGTGACAGTAGAATGTTTTTATATCCATTTATGCAGAAAAATCTCACTTTATTATTTTTTTGATTCACATTTGATCTTGTATACATCCTTTTCTAAAATGAATTGTTGTAACTGATCACTAGTAATTTTACTTGCTTTGCTCACATCCACAGCTTTTGAGTTAGTTCACATACTGTTTTAAATAAACACAGACAAATGGAAACAGAAGAAATGCATCAATGTGTCATATTATTCCAGGTGGGTGCAGCAGCACACACAATATAGTAATCATTCTGACAAAGAGGGTAAAGGAGAAACTGCATCAACAAACTCCTAGAACTCAAATGAAATGCTATCCTAATTAGAAGAGTAGAAGAGGCAAAGGTCATGGTCACTGCCCAGGAGCACAACACTAAAGGAACATGTGCTTCAATTAGGACTTAAATCTAAACCTTCTGGATTACCAAGGTGATGGGTTTATCTTCTCTTTGTCTGGTTACTGGATGTACTATTGGTGAATCTACTAGTGCAAGTGGAGTGATGTGATGTTTATATGTGTGTGTTATGTATACATGGGGAAAAGATGATGATCTAGCACTTTGGTCAGTTATCAGCTGCTTTAATAGCTTAGTGGAAAAGCAGCTAGAAAGATTATCTGGAAGGTCTAGGTTCAAGTTCCAAGGTGAAGCTTTTTAGTGCTCTGCTCCTGGACCTTGACCAGAGCCTGTATCTCCAGCTCTTCTAGTTGATGCAGCAGTTCATCTGAGTTCTGTCTCAGACAGTATGTTTAAAATCTCTTCCCTTTCTCCTCTATGTCTTGTTACCTATTTTGTTTTAATAGTGTGGCCAATGCTTCATCATTTCTTATACAGCAAAATGTTCTAATTCTTATCAGTAAGTCAAACAATTCATCAAATTTACAGATTGTGGCTCTGTTCTTCAAGTCAGTAACGTGCTTCTATAATCACTATAAGACCATGCACCCTTGTAAAGAATAAATGGCAAATAAATACCAAATGTTCTCTAGACTTGCAATATTTTCTAAAATGTTCTGCTGCTGTTGCTATTTTATCTTTCTCTCCTTCAAGAAAAATAATAATTAAATACCTTTAAGGAATCTTCCTCACTGACAGGAATGGAGCACACTGTACCTTTTTAAGCTTCTCCGATAATCTTCCCACAATGACTCAAAAGCTTTTAATTTTCAGTTAAAATTAAGTGAAATGAAAGTAATCCTGGTGGCTGGAGTGGTAGCTTGGTTGACTGTGAAGTCTATTTCTCTACTTCCACATAAACTTTTGAAAAAGCAAATATATTTTCCCTTCAAATAAAATGTGGTGACTGTGGACTTAGGATGGTAAACACAAACATGCCAAGGATGACGATTAACTTCCAAGAGGATTACATTTAGACTAAATACTATACAAGGAATGCATACATGATGTGCAGCTTCTTGTAACTAGTTTACTAACACTTAAAGCTTTGTATCTCATATATAATTGTTCCCAAATGAAGGTGAAGAATGGTAATTTTTTCTAAGCTTCTATGTGTTTTTTTCCTTAAGAGGTCTTTACAATGGTCTCATAGTAAAATACTCACAAGGTATCACTGAAAACCTGGCAGAATTTGTGCACTTTCATATAACAGTTAGGCCCCAGACTGATGCTTCACTTTTATTCTATCAAGCACCCTACAGCCACAGAACAGGAATGGAGCAAAGGTGGTGTAGATTTTTCAGAATCTATTTAGAAGTATATTTCAAAAGTAATCGCCTGACAATTTCCAAAAGTCAAAGAATATATGAACAAACATGCAAAGTCTAAACCTGCAAACTGTCAGAAAAATTGATGGGAAACTGAGGAGAAGGTCTCTATGGGTCTTCTGGCACCAGCTATGTCAGATGCTGTCAAGAGGTTCCTTTTGTTAAAATGAACACTTTGCAAATTGTTGTCCAGACAGGCCTCTCTCTCTCTCTCTCTCTCTCTCTCTCTCTCTCTCTCTCTGTTTAATGGTTGGAGAAGCTCATGAAAGGATGAAAAGCTGGTCAACATAAGCCTATATAAGATCTAGAAGTTACTGTTTTAAGGCTATCACTAAGTAAAAAGCAATGAATACAAAGCAAAAATGGCCATACCTTGATACCAAGAGAGCTGAGGCTTTGCTCAACATTCTGAAAAAAAAATAATATACATTTAAGGACTTATTAAGAAAAAAATCTCCTAAAATGAAACATAACTTGATACATATAAAACTCTCAATTTTTCAGTCAGAACTGGCACACTTTGTTAACACAAATGAGAAAACACACTGACAGTAAGATTATCAAGAAATGAAGAGTTATAACCATACAGGTGAAAAAAATAATATGTAATGTAATTCTGGCTATGAATAAACATATATAGTTCAATAAATGCACTCCTCTAAACCTGTGTATGTTATTATGAACTGCAGTATTTCTCAAATTAATGGGTTATTCACAACAAATCACAGAATTTAGTGATAATCAGGATTAATGTATGAAAACATAGTTAAAGAAACTGCACAGTTCTGCCCAATCAATAGCTGCTGGGAAACAACATGCAACAGTCTGGTGAGCTCGGGGAAACAACATACATTTTTTCTAGTGACATCATTCTTTTTTTTTCCAAAGATAATATTTGTTAGTTTAATTCTCTTTAAACATATCAACATTGTTTGGATGACATCTTGCTTCTATTTTTCCAAAGGTAACATTCATTATTTTCTATTTATAGGTATCAAAAGATCACATAAGAATCCATTTTGGAATGTACAGCAGAACCATCTCATTAATATTAGTCTGCTTATGGATTAGAAACAATAGGCCCTCGAAAGGCAATGACTCAGCCTTTTGATGGTGAGAAACCTGTTGACAAGTGAAATAAAATCACATAGAATAACTGAAACTGAAGAAAACTGCTATACAAGTAGGTGGCAACTTCTCATTTCAGTTAACAGTCAGTCTAAAGGATATGCTACACTCAAAATGGATTCTAGTGAATTCTCAGTTTCCAGACTTACTCATTTTCTCTTTTTGATAGCTACAAAGCTCCTGTTTTACCTAGTGCGTTAGATGCTAGAAAAAGGATAATATAAATTAAATGACTTACCAACAAAAGATTTCCTTTCCTAACCAGTGCATGAGATGGACCCCCCCCCCAATTTGTTTGTGAATGATTGTAATGTGTGATAAGATAAAACTCCTCTTGAAGTCACTAACCTCTTTCAGGAAGCGACATGTCATCTTAGGTCCCTGGTAGTAGCTGCTCCCTTTTCATTTCCTAAGGCTTACCATTCCTTCTAAATTACTTCAATACATTTACATTCCATACATCAAACATTTACCACATGTTATTTGATAAAAAAGCAACAATCAAGAATTTTAAAATATCAACTATGCCAATAAAATAGTAGCTAAACCTAAAAATAAATATTCTTAAAATTAAGACTTATCTCTTAAATCACAGCAGATGTATAAACTGTATATACCTACTTCAAGTTTGTTTGGCTGCAAATCTTTTATAGATTTTCTTTCAACAAACATACTGCTAGTACCAAGCAAGAAGACTGGCAATTGCTTTGGGATAGACAATATATGACCAACTTTAAAATCAATACTTCAGAAAATAAGGATCTCCTCCTTTCTCTGATTCTTCTTGCAGACTGATCAGATTAGTATAGCCATCTAAGAATGACTCTGGTTAATTGCCAATTTTGCTTCACAGATCAATTTGTAACTGAATAATGAATGATATTTTAAAATAAATATTCCTCAAAAATGAAAAATTGTTGAGTTCCCCTACACCACTGAGAACAAATCCTACTACACAATAACAGGACAGGAACATAGCTGAGAGGAAGACCTATGCAATTTATTGGGGGACAGGTTCCATGAAATCAGTAAAAGCTAGACAAATCTGATTTTTAGCAAAATCTTCAGCTGAGACACAGCTTAATAAAGAACTTTCTGCTCTCAGTTCTAAAGGCTCCAAATGATCAAGCCAGTAGATTAATAATGTCTGAGATCCTCATTAGAATTAAAAGAGTCATTAATTCATGGCAAACATAGAGAAGCAGTGAACACACAAAAGATTAAAGCAGTGAATAGTTCCATACCATAGAATTAAGATGAATTGGGGCATCAGCTGGATTACCAAAGAGTCCAATGAAAGGATTAAATGAGATTAGAGCCTCAGCACATTAAGATCGGCAGAAACAACCGACTAAGGGATATCACAAGCTTTGCAAAGATTAATGACCCTTAGCAGAATGCCTGTTACTCTAATAGCAATAAGGGTGTCAGCAAATACAACAGAGAGTGAGGACCCAAAGCAGACTTAAAAATTTAGAAGATCCCAAGTAGGATTTATAAGATGAAATCTAAACAGAAAGTACAGAATAGGAAGTCCAAATGAGATTATGAGTCAGGTACCCACATCAAAATCAGGGGACTAGTGCAGGACAATGGAAGCTTAGGAGCCGACCCTGTCATGATTAGCAAATTTTGAACCACTGTAGGACTAATGGAGAGAAAGTTCTCCTACCGTAATTAGAAGAATAAGAAAATACAAAGCAGATGTAATTAAATCATAATACTTGATTATATGTCATCCCATGAACCTAGAATTAGATTTTTTCAGCATAACAACAGATCACTCTGATTTTCAAGGATAAAGTTAGCTACATTCTATGATGTTAATCATCATATTTCATCCATTATTACCCATATGACTTATTAACCATAAAAACAATAAGCTCAAGCATTTCTTGTTTCTGGTGGCTGCCAAAGGGCAATTACCAGAAAATGGAAATCAACGTGTAAACCAACTATACTGGAAGTAGAGAATATTATAACAGAGATAAAAATAACTGGAAGTGGGATCTTTAGAAAAAAGTAGGAGCAAATTACATAAAAAAGAATGGAAATTGTGGTAACTTAATACATGCATAATAATGTTTTGGAGAAGGAGTGAGATTCAAGGGAAGGCAGGAACTGAACAATTTATGTAATGTATTGATGACAGTTATACAAAAAAATACATGATGTACAATGTTTGACTTGTATTGTTCCCACAATGCCAATTTTTTTCTATGGAATTTCCTGCTACCCTTTTCTAAAGATCCCAGTTCCAGTTGTTTTATCTCTGTTACTATATTTACCACTTCTAGTAAAGTTGGTTTAGACTTTGATTTCCATTTTTGGCAGCACCACAATTAGACTCAGCAAGGCCGTATTATTTCTAGGCAATTCCAATGCTGTATCATATCTCAAAAACGTAATTTACTTAGTTACACCAATTTGTTCAGCAGTATCTCTGACATAGCAGTCTGCAAGGAATCTTTAAAGTCTGCTATCTTATTAGACTCCCAGAAAATATGTTCTGAATTACCTCTTTCATCTCCATCACACCTCCAACATTTGCTATCTACCAGTGGAAAATTTCTTTGGAGTCTATTTGGGGTATAAAATATCTATGTAAACACTTCCCAGCAAAGATCCTAAATCTTTTACACTTCGTTGTGTACTTAAGAGACATACATATATCCCCCCATTGTTTCTTGTAAATTGCTTATCCAGTCTTTCTTCCCAATCCTTTCTAACATCCTCTGATTGATTCTTACAGTTATCTTACAATATTTTGTATGCTCTACAAATTATTCCTTTTTTAACAGCAGCTTCTCTTCTAGATTCTATTAAAAACTGTACTAGTACTGGTCTTCTGCTTAGGATTCCCCTATTTCTTTCTATTTGCCTATACACTGATATCAATCCTTGCTAGGGAAGGCAATCTCTAGCCTGCAGTCCAAATAAATTCTTGACCTCTTCTATTTCTATTGGCTTTCCCTCTCTAATGATCTGCTCCCAATACCTTGGTTTTTTTGCCAATTTTCTGCAATAAATTCCAGCCCCTCTTGCCTACTGTCTGTATCCCTAATTGTAGTCATCCCTATCGGCAGAATCTCCTTTCCCAATTCCCGTGCTGGCTTAGTTCTTAGAATACTTTCTGCTACTTTATGAATATAATATTCTGTATGGTTATTTCTATTTTACTTAAGGATTTCCATCCAGATTTCCAATCTCTTTCCCCTTATTTCTTCTCACCCCTTTCCACTTTGAATTAAAGGTTTCTGTTTGTGCTATGTATAGGGGCCTTAACTGTGTAGCCCTGAAATATCCCTCCAAATTGGGTAATCCCAAACCCCCTTGTTCAACTGGAAGAATCAGCTTATCTCATTTGACTCTTGCCATCTTCCCCTCTCAGATAAAATCCTTCAGCTCTTTATTAGTCTCTATCCACAACTTCTCCTCTGGTTGATACAAATATGCCTGACCTGTGTATAAAACTAAAGAGACAAAAAATATTTTAATTGCTTGCACCTTATTATTCATATCCACATAACAGAGCTTCCAGTTTCTCAGTTTTTGCAGCATCTCTTGTTTAGTCTCTTCCCACATATCCTTAGCTGCTACACCAGAATCCTTTTTAATTTATACTCCTAAGTGCTTCATGTTATCATGTCCCCATAAATATTGATACTGCTGAACCAATTTGTGTGTGAGTACATAATTTACTGCTATTGCCTCTGTTTTAATTTCATTAATTTTGTATCCCAAAAAGATTTGAAACTGCCTTAAAATGTTCCACAACACTGATTTGTCCTTTAATGGTTTTATCAGGTATAAAATAATATCATCTGCAAATACAGACAAGCTTATCTTAAATACCATATTATTTATATCCTTGAATTTCTGAGTCTCTTATTTTCTTTGCCAATGGTTCTAAATATAGTGGAAATAATGAAGGGGAAAGAGGATACTTCTGCCACGTTCTTCTGTTCAAACAGAAAATATCAGAGAGGAACTCACCCATTTTAATTTTTGCCTCCGATGCCTCATATATCCTCCTAACCAACCTTAAAATTTTATAAGGGAATGCAAATGGTTCCATTGCCATGCTCATAAACTTCCAGCTTACTCTGTCAAATGCTTTCTCTGCATCAAGACACACCAACAACAGTGGTATTATCTTACATTTAGCTTATAAATGTTCTGTTAATGTTGTCAAATGTTTTCTTCCCCTCCACAAAACTACATTGATCCATATCTATCAAGTTTAGAATCAACTTTGCCATTCTTTTAGGCATTATAGACGTAGACACTTTATAATCATGGTTTAGAGTTGAAATGGGCCTGTATGAAGCTGGATCTGATAGGTCTTTATCCTCGTTAAGTATTACATCCACCAGTGCTTTCTTCCAGGATGTTGGTGCTTCTGCACCTCTTAAAATACTGTTAAATAAAAAAAATCTTCTAGATCTTTATCAGTTTTTTTTCTTTCCTAGCTTCCAAACTTCCACAGGAATACTATCCTTTCCTGGGGACTTTCCTGTGGATTGATTATACATCACAATTTTTATCTCATCTCTTCCTATCCTAACCATTAGTAACTGAGCCTCATCTACCTCTAACCTTGGCTCATTTAATTCTTCCATAAACATTTCCATTTTTTCCTTTCTTGATTTCCATACTTCTCTGCTTTATATAGACTTTCAGAAAATTTCTGAAATATTTCTAGTACTGCAACAAATCTCTCCCTAAGCTTGATGACTACCCTTTCTGCTTTTTGTTGCTCTAAACATTTTTGTGTTCTGGCATTATTATCATAAAAAAGTTGCTTAACCGCAATCTTTCTAATCTCATGCATATTATCTACGTAATCCCCTATTTTCTGTTTAGGATTCTGCAGTTATTCCTCTTGTTCTGTAAGATTTCCCCCTGTTATGTAATACTTTAACATATATCACTCCCTCTGAAAAATTCTTCTTATTTCTTAACCATATCTCTCTCTTATTTCCAGCCCATTTTTAAACTCCACTTTAATTTTATCCCACTCCCTAGCTATATTTTCAAAAGAAATTTCTATCTTTTCTAATAACTCCCGAATTATTTCTACTACCCATTCTTTTTAACAGATAGGTGGGAAAGCGACAGTGTCTCATTTTTATTTCATTACCCTGTGTTTTTATTTTACTTATTACTGGCACATGATCTGAAATAGTTATTGGATGCATATCAAAACTTTCAGTTAAATGCACATGCTCCTGTGAAATGTAAGTTCTGTCTAGTTTAGCCCAGTTTTTGTATCTTGGGGAATAATATATAAATTCACTCCAAACTCCTATTACTGAATTGACATCTTCTGTGCTAAATATTTTCATGAATATTTTCAAGAATCTACCCTCCTTTCTTATATAATTCTTTCTGGGCCCCCCATACACATCTTCACTCCTGCAAATCAAATTCCATTCCCCACCTATAAGTAATATTCCTTGCTGAAAACTGATTATTTCTACAAGAATTTTCTTAAGCTCCATTTTAGCAGTTTTAGGTGGAATATAAATACATGCCAGTGTAATTCTCCTTTTTTGCCAGTAGCCCCTTAGTACTACAAATCTACCATTATTATCTTTGTTATCCTCTTCTATCACTAATGGAGCCCCTCTTGCAATTAATATAAGTACTCCTGTTTTCCTTTGTCTCAGATATTCCACTGAATAACCATCTTTAAAACCTTTATTTATCAAATTCACATGCTCACTTCTTTTCAAATGTGCCTACTGTAGCATAGCTATTTGCACTCTGCATTTTTAAATAAAGTTCAAAACTCTAAAAGAGTTCAATATTTCCAAGTTTTCTTGTTCTGTCATGTTTCACAAATATAATTAATGCTTTGTAATCCCACATCTATTTGTCAGTTTCCGAGTTGTTGGTTTTAATCCTGTCTTCCTCCATCTCCCAAATCCAGTTTCTACTTCCTTTCCTATGTACTCTAGTCAGCCCTTGTGCTTTTTTCTATATCTCAACCATTTTCTGTTGAAACATTGGAAAAGGTTTCACTGGCATAGTCTCTCTCTATGTTTTTTATTACCAGAAAACAAGAAACAGAATCTCCTTCTATTTCATAGATCACTTTTTGGTGGACAAACTTTTGTATTTCCTCCTTAGCATGTTCTGCAACAAAAAATTATTTTGTCCCTCCAGGAAGGAATATTCTGAAAACAGTTGGGTACAGCAGTTTGAATCATATGCCTCTTCTCGACATGCTATAATTGGTGGAATAAATTTATCCCTCTACTGCCCGATGTACAGTGAGTAATCATTTTCCACAAACACTCAACTGTCTCCCACTTTTAGTACTTTGTCCTTCTGCTACAGTTTTGTCCGAATCAACTCCTTCTGTTGGTAGGATTGCATCCTTACTATTAAAGGTCTAGGCTGTTTTCTCAAGGCCAGGTTTGGAGTATACATATGATGTGCCCTTTCAATTAACATCTCCTTTCTTGGAATAGCAGTCCAGTTGCTTATTTGTGCTTTCATAAAATTAATGCAGTTTGTTCCTTCCAGCTTCTTTGGTACATCATAAAATCTCAAGTTTTCCCTACATGCTCTGTCCTCTAATTCTATTTTTTTTAAACATCTTTTCTTGACCAGTCTCATATTCAGCCATCTTTTTCTTCATTTCAACCTCTGATTTTTGCAGTTGTATCACCTCATCTGAATGTCTACTTAAACTTCTTCCATTTTTTTCCAGCATTTTGATATTTGAATTGATGCACTCCATCAGTGTTTCATTTATTTTAATCAACTCTGAGTACATTTGACTTATTTTTCCTTTAGGTTACTGGAAGTCATGTCTTGCACCAAAATTGGAGGCTGTACTGCTTTTTGCTGAACAGCTGCAGAATTCTTCCCTGTCAGTGTTTTTTCCTCAACTTTTGTGATTGATTTTCTTTTAGGCTCTCTGAATTTCTTTTTTGCAGGCATCCAGGCAATACACTTACTGGCCAGTTACTGAAATTTACCAAAAAATATGAGCTTACTGACTCTCTCTTCTGAGTTTCTGTTTTCACACTGGGAGAGCTGAAATTAAGTTGTTATTTAATGTGCAGCCTTCTTGGGTGTTGCTTTGTTCAGAATTCTTGATCAAGAGGTACTTTGGTCTGTTCCTTTTAAAATTTGTGGTTTTCTGGCAAATTCTTGTGGATTGCAGCCATTAAATAAGAACAGGCATATCCGTTTCATGCATTATATCCTTCAGAAAAGGCTTGCTAATGCAAAGCTTGTTATTCTAGCAATTTTCAAAGTATGCAAGAGAAATATTTAAAATCTGTTCCTGATTTTGTTTTTTGTCTCTGACTCTAGAGCTAAGAAACTGAGTAGACAGAGGGGAGTTGCAGTAGATTTGACTGGTTCTGACAGTGGTGAGCTGAGGTATATTTCTGACCCATTATAAATGAATTTACTCATTCACTGGATCTTATGGAGACATCTGAGGTATACAGTTATACATAGAGCTATAATTGTTAGTTGTGTTTGTATGTCTGTGTAAATATTTGATTCTTGCATCCATGCATAAAGGAAGAAATTGATTGTAGTAAACAGAAGCATCAACATAACAGCCATGTTCTTTACCTATGATCCTTGGTTTCCCTGTTTTGTTGACTGTTGACAGTGTATTTATTACTTTGCTGTGAATAAGGTGGACCGCATGAAGTCTAGTTTATTCTAACAATGAGCTTGTTTTCTGGAGGCTCATGAGTGTGAAATGCACTACTTGGATTACAATGGTCTGTCTGGTACTTAGTGCATATGAGTAAGGCTATGAGCTGTTAATGACTTGCTTATGCAGTGTCAGGTTGGATTCCCTCAGCCTTTTTTCATCTACTGTGTGACTCTAAGAAAGTCACTTCACCAGGCAATACTTCTGGGCTATCCCAGAAAAAGGGCATTTGCATCTAGTGGGCTATCCTAGACTGTTACTAAATTTGTTGCACATTTGTTTTTTGAATTAATGCATCTTTCACGTTGCTGTTAATTAATGGTTCACAATATGCTATTTTACTTTTAAATCCTAGCACATGGTCAAATATCTGTCAGTTTTTGTGCTGTAAAATCTGAAATAAAAGTTTTAAATTAAATCCAAATCTATGTGATCATTCTAAAAGTAAAAAATGCAAATAATATGCACACTGACAAGTTTAGACACTGTTTTATAGCAACTGGGGAGAAACAGCCACGTAATCTGATACTGCTATGTGGGGGGTGGGGGTGCTTTCCATTACACTGCCTAGGGCCCCATTTGACCATGATAATGCTCTGCAAATGTATTTGTTTACTTATGTTTTGCTACCTGAGATGTCCAGCTTGGTTATGGCCCACTTTCAGTGGTGACCATGGGGGGAAAAAGCAGAACAAATACAAAACTAGTACATAGCACAAGCAGGATTCCCTGTGAAGTTATATAATTTTTACAAAGAAACTTGCACGTAGAATATAACCAGACATAAATCAGAGGTATAGATGGTTTCAGGCACCAGTAAAGAATGGAAAACATAAAAAAAAAAACAAAAACAAAAAAACATATGGATTGGTTCAAACATTGATACAGTAAGAAACAAATATGAAAAGTGAAGTAAGCCAGACAGGAGTGAAATTTCTACTTTCATCTATAGACTATTGGTATCCATGTCTTATTTCCATATATAGTACACTAAGTCTACATGGTAATAGAGGATTTTGTGAATGTATATGTCAGAGACATATTTTAACAGATACAATCCACACGGTCTATGTAGTAATTATATATGGGTTTATTGAATGTATAGGGGTAGGTAGTTTTCTTTAGCAGTGAGTACAGGCTTTTTTATACAGGGCCCACAAAACTCCTGAATAGGGCATCTCATTATGAGACCCAACTTCTCATTTGTTTAATGAGAAGGTTAAACACTGAACTAAGATTTAGAGGGACAGTACGATTCTATGAAGTGGTTGGGTGTGAACAAGGTTTTTTGAAGTACAGAAAGTGAAAGGAAGAATTTGGTGAGTAGTAGTTCAGTTTATGGTTAAAAGGCAGCCATCTTAGTGATAATATGAGATCTTAGCTGTGTGACCTAGACTTCAAATAAGGTATGAATATTGTGTCTTTTCCATACCTCTTGAACTCTTAGCCGACAAAGTCTGACATAATGGGTGTACAAAGGCACAAAAATTGGGATATGTTTTTATTATTGCTCTTATAAACTTGGAAAACCGCTAGAAAAACAGAATATGTTTTAAAATGCATTTCCTAAATAATATGAAGTCTGAAACTCAAATGAATGACATTACTTACTAATTTCATTCCTCAGATCATCCTAGTGATTTGCCAGTAAACCAAACATTTTATGAGGAAGAGACTGAAAGTTTGAGGCAAAAATCTGTACATTCTGTGCAAGTCTGGACAGTTGAGAGGAATGGTATTTGCAATAAATATAATCTAATTTTATGAGGACAGAAGGCAGGAGACCATCAGAAATAATATGCATAGCCGGCCTTAGGCATAGGCCAACTAGGTGGCCGCCTACGGCGCCACTCTAGCAGGGGCGCTTTTTCAGAAATTGTTTGATGTAGGTAGACTAGGATAGGGGCACCAGGTGGTGTGGTGGGGGGCGCAGTGGACCCGTTTTGCCTAGGGCACCAATTGACCTAAGGCCGCTCCTGATAATATGTCCATAAAATAATCTGGAATGCAAGCTTAGCTTTAGAGATCTGTGGAAGGTAGTGTCTAACATAGTAAAGGCTGCATAGATAGATTAGAGATTAGTACTAGGCTAACTGCCCTTGTGGGCCATTTCTAAGCCTAACCAATTACCCCCATGTGAGAATCAAACCCTGCACCTTGTGTCTGCAAGGTAATCATCCTAACCATTGTGCCATCCTCCCACTAGAACGTTTATTAGATTTCTTTTTCACATATTTATTTGATCTTTTAAGGAGAATGTGGCATAGAGGACTTCTGCAAGGTATTTTATTCCTGCATCACTAGTTACCGTGTTTAGCTGCATTTTGTGTGTGTGTGTGTGTGTGTGTGTGTGTGTGTGTGTGTGTGTGTGTGTGTGTGTGTGTGTATGAATGAATGAATGACTGTAGTGGTTAGTAAGCAGCAGTATGGAATTGCTTTTACTAGCATTAGAAGTAAGAGGAGAATCACTAAGCCATTGTTTAAGTTAGAAGAAACCATCCTGTAAACTTCTTCCTGCAAATTCACGATTTGTGTAGAGCAAATCAGAAAAGTTTCTTCAGCATAGTGGGAGATGAATAGGTTGCCATAAGGCACAGGTAATGAGCTTACATAAAGGCTGAAGAGGACATAATACAGAGCCCTGTGGCACACCCTTGTTACTTATGAATACAGATGACTTGATATTTCCTGTCTATAAGTTAGATATGAAACAATACAAGGGTGTTGCTATAACAAGGCTGCTTAGCTTGTTTATGAGATTTGTATGGTTAACAGTCTTAGAGGCCTTGGATAAGTCTGAAAAGAGGCCTGTCAGTACTCACTCTTTATTAAATTCTTTCCATAGTAAATTCTGTCACCATAGGAAGCATATTACTCACAGAGAAGCTTTTGTTTAAACCATGTGTGGACATTTTGAGGATATTGCTCTATATGCAGACAGCCAATATCGGATATACATTTTTTTTCAAGAATTTTAGCTACAGTGTTCAGGATTTCTACCAATCACATTTATTAACATCTTAAATGAAACAGAAAGCACTGCAATCAAATTCTTAAGCACAGCCAGTCATGTAAATAAGAATAAACACATAAAAAATAACACCATGACTTGTACACCAACATCTTGCCTCAATACAATGTCATGCTGGATCATTACAGATACATTTCTACATGTCTGCTGTACTGCAAAACATACAATCACCCAGTGTAACAGTGAATGCTTATTATGATAACATTCTTCATCCCTTCATAAGTGATATACAATGTTTGCAACTAAAAATGTCAATATGGTTCGTTTTCATTTATAAAAATGTATGATTGCCTATGTCATGTGATAATTTAATAAAGGCATTTCTTGTTTAAAAAAAAGTATTTTTCATCCTCTTCCTTGTCATTGGATTCTTAAGATAAAACATAGGAAGGACACATCCCTCTTGATAGAAGATTCCAAACTGCAAGAAACTGATATCTCGATGTGTGCTTCCACAACAATTTGAGATACAACACAGTCAGCTTTGTCATCTTGAAAGGGGAATATATTATACATCAGTCTAAACCCCACCATTATACACACTTCTCTGATCCCCACCTTATAGACAATAACTATGCATGTCTTGCTTTACCAAGCTAACTCCTTTGTTAGACTTTTGCTTCATCATTTCAGCTGCTTCCCTAGTTTGAACTTAACATCTTGCAACAAACTATAAAATTAATAAACTTGCCTCCTCTTAAAAGCAGATCTGCCAATTAATCATTCAATACAACACATTTTCACAGAGGATCATTTTTAAAAGTGTTTTCCCTCTCTCATTCTTAAGTAAGTGGAGAGGTGTACACTAATGCCCTGTGTAAACAGTTAAGCAGTTGTATAGAATCAGCTATACTTGACCGGATTAAAACCAGGTCTTGCCAGAAAAACAAGTCACCTTTGTGAACCTATAATAAAAACAGGCTATACAACAAAAGAAAAAAACTAATGTCCAAAAGCAAGCGGGAACTGGCTCAGCAGAGGAAAAAGTCCCACTCTAGCCTAAACAAACAATTTAGACATCTTGTCAAGTCATCCAAAATTAATTATGAAGCAAAAATGGCCTTCTTAGCTAAGGATAATCAGAAGGCTTCTTTAACTACGTCTGAAATCTATAGGGGAATACCCAGCTATTTGCTGAACTGGTTGTGGATGGCACCACCCACACTCAACTAGAGGTAACAGCTAACCTGCTAGCTGACAGATTTGCAGCAAACTTCACCTGCTGTCTCCACTGGTCATCCCCAGTGTATACTTGCCACCATTTCTCAGCCTGTTATCTCAAGAGAGTAGGTCATCTCTGCACTCTCTAAGGCCAGAAACACAGCATCAGTGGGACCAGACAACATCCTAGGTTGCCTTTTAAACAACATAAAACATGACCTAGCAGTCCCACTTGGAGCCCTGTTTAACCACATCATGTCGACTGCCTATGTTCCAGTTCAGTGGAGGACAGCAACAGTAATCCCTCTGCACAAAGGGGGAACATCAGCTGACCCTGGAAATTATAGACCCATAAGCTTGACTAGCCTCATTTGCAAGGCCATGGAAAGAATCATTATTGACCTTATTAACAAGGACATAGATAATCTACAAACTCTGGACCCAACCCAATTTGGATTCATAAAGGGTGGATAATTTCTGTTATATCCAGTTGACTTCTTCAAGAAAATCACCAAGGCTCTGAACGAGGGAAAGAAAGTGCATACCACCTACCTTGACCTAGCCAAGGCATTTGGCACAGTCCCTACTGAGGTATTATTGAGAAACTCTCCCAAATGGGTGTTAAACCCTATGTCACCTGATGGGTATCCACTTGGCTCACAGACAGGACACATACTGTCAAAGTGGGTGACTTCACCTCAAGCAAAAGATAAGTCATGAGTGGCATACCACAGGGTTCTGTGCTGTGTCCTTTACTTTACTTCTCAGAAGTCCAGGCAAACGTGGATGGCCTGTGGCTGCCCAAGTTCACCATTGATTGCAAATTGGGAGCAATCACTGAGTCCCCCAATGATGCTAATATACTGCAGAAAGGGTTAACGAAGGCAAATGATTGGTGCCAAAGCCACAGATTGAAGCTAAATGCAAAAAATGTATTATTATTCCATTTGGGAAAGCTAACATCCCTGCTAATTACAATATAGACAGCATCCCCACTAAGAATAGACCCAGTGGTACGTGATCTGGGTAACTCAGGTTGATAGCAATCTCAACTTCGAGTACCATGTATCCACAATTGTAAGGAAACCTTTCTATGTGGCACATCTCAAAAGTAAAGGCATCATATCTACATCTAAAGATGTTATAATTCCATTACACTTGGCCCTCATTCAACCAATAACTGAGTAGAATGCTCCCTTTTGTATGTATCTAACCAGACACCTGCAACAGCTGGAGAGACCATAGAGGTTTTTCACCAAGAAAATACAGGGTACTCAAAACAAGTCCTACATGGAAAGATTGTATTCTGTCTCCTACAGGCTGTTGAGGGGTGACCTGTGCCTGGCTTACAGGGCAGTCTCTGACTCAGCCCTGATGTAAATGCTACATATTTGTAAATCAAATTGCACTACGGTCTCTCAATCTAAGGATCCTAACTTAGCCACTGACATGAACAGGTCATGCTGGAGAAACAGATACATCTCCCAGAGACTGCCACATCGCTGGATCAAACTTCCAATTCCTATGAAATAGAGTCCCTCATGACCCTCTTCATAGGTTCATAGGTACTAGGCTATTGGCCCTAGGGCCTATATAAGCCTAGCCAAAAAATGTACCCTGGCTTTTGCCACCCAAGAAAATTATTTTCCTGTGCCCCTGTCGAGCAGAGCCACAGAAGTGATCCCTGGGGTGAATTTCCCATTTCCCATCCAATCATCAAAATTTTTCTTTAAGAGTGCTAATGAGGAGCTCTGTTTGACATAGATACAAATACAACCTAGATCAATGGATGGGTGACAATAAATTCACTCCTGGGGTGATGCCCACGTCTCTCATGGACAGAGGCAGTCGGTGTTAATTACCATAGACTCATACCTCTGCAAACTTCACTCAACTAACTGCAGGCAATTGGGGCAACTAAGGATAAATACGGCTAGGTTTGTAAGAGCTCTTGGGCTGCTAGCCTAGTAACCTCCTATGAACTTATAAATCATCAAATTATGTAGCTTCTACAGTGTAGGACTGTTTAAAAATAATGTCAGCAAACAGATTTAAACTTTACAAGGATCCCAGCTGTCTTTCTCTATTCAATGTAAATTTACATGCATAAATGTCATAAAGAAAAAACTTTACTAAAGTGTATATGTCAACTCATATGCACATGCCTGCTGTATCAAAAAATCTAACTCACAAACAAAATATCACCTCTTCACTTATGACATCAGATGATCACGGTCTTTCATTTTACTCCTTAAAGATACTCTAACTCCATGCTAGGGGGTGACTATAACAAAAGATGAGTGAACAAGCACGCAGGCAAATCAAGTGATACACCAGCAGAGTCCAAAATGAAAAAAGAAATCACTGGAAACCAGAGCAGAGTGAGCTAAACTTAAATTCCAAACAAGTTTTTCCATGTGCACAGAGTGAACTGGTCTTTTAATGATTCTGACTGAAGTCCTTTAATGATAGTTACAAGATTTTATCATAGTGTGCCATAACAATGTTTTTTCTTGGTACTTCTCCTTTAAATACATTGACTTTTAATTGCATATTAACTTAGACACGTGACTTTTACACTGTATTTACACCATGTTCTAGCCTTTGTTAGTTGATTTATGCATGTGAGGAATCCCTCTGGGTGAAAGTTTTACTTGCGTATCTTGAAATTGCTTGGAATCATTAAAAGACTTCAGTTCACTCTGTGCACTTGGAAAAAGTGTTTGTAATTATTAAAGAATTTTAGCTCGCTCTGCCCTGGTTTCCAAGGATTTCTTTTTTAATTTTGGACTCTGCTGGCATATCACTGGATTTGATTTCTTCTTTCATTTTAGGGGATGGCTATAACACAAGTATAATCAACACCCACTATATACGACCACTAAGTTATCTCATCCCATCAGTCCATATGTCAATTTACAGCCAACCAAACATATACAACTCCACAGAGATAGAGGCAATACACGTAAAAATGAGAACTCTCTAACATATATATTACAAGGGGAAAGAATTTCCCTCTGGACTACAAGTTAGCACCCCTAACAACTAGCAGAAAATTTCAGAGAAATGGAATATATGCCTATATACGGTGGGTTTTCTGTAATATAACTGGGCCTTCCATTTTTTCATATTAGAAAGACCATACTCTACAACATTGTTAAAAACCACAGACAGGTTATATCAAAGCACCAGATTATATCAATGCATCACCAGAAATCTGAATTAGGGAAACCAAGTAAATAATTCATGCAACAGATTCCAGTGGACATAAACTTCAAGCAAAAATTCTGCCATCCATTTTGAGAGGGGTCATAACAACAGAATAAAAATATGTCCCTACACAACAAATTCTGAAACTGCTAAAGTCAAAACTCAACAAACACGTTTAAACACCTCCCAGTACTGTAACTTAATGATGCTAAAAAAATGTTAAATTATAGGCTTCTATATTCTGATAGATATTATCAAATTATATATAAGATGTTCACAATTGGAGGGTGTTGTGGATCAGCATGGTTGGGTTAAGCCTAATTCAAAGAAAAAAAAGAAGCTCTTGTTGGTGAGGTGCCAGTGATGGCACAAACACCCAGACGTCTGGCAAACAGACAGCCCCTGAAGATGGCTCTTGCCCTAGCTGAATCTGAAGAATGGAGGCCCTCAACACTAAGGAATGAATAGGCCAAGCCTACTTGGGTGTGGCTTTATGGTTGGCATGACAGAAAGGGAAAAAGTATATGAAAACGTCATTAATGAGCTTGGAGTGACTGGGGGTAAACACCTCTTAACAGAAGCACTGTAAGATCTCTTCTTGGTTGAGAAACATTTCGCTCAGTAGAAAGACTACCCTCCTTATCAAAGGGCAGGAACTTTATCCTCTTCGATGTTTCGATTAAACAATATATGAAAGTGAAGGGATTATACTGTTATACCAGTTTTATGAATTTATGGGGAATACTATCTCACTCAATGATCCAGAGTGTTTAACATTTTGGAGTAACCTCCTAAATTGTAAACAAACTTACCTCTGTCAGCAGTAAACAGGACTGGAAGCATCACTGGGAAATGTTCTAAATCTATTGGTTATTACATTTCCAAAGTCAGTTCTCAGAGTTTTCACCTCTGAATGAAACATCAGAACAGATTAGAAAGGAGGTTGTCTAAATGTCTCAAATTACAAGCTCTGATCCCGCTCCAGTAATGCCCCCATGCTCTGAAAACCCCAAAATAAACTCAGCTGTAGTAATTGAGTATAACGCCCCATTTGGTATGTACCAGACTAAGCATCTACAGCAATTACAGAGACCTCAGAGGTTTCCAACAAAGAAGATCAAGTGCCTCCAGCATGTGCTTTACACTGACTGACTAAAATCCCTGTCACTATACTCTGTATCGTATAGACATCTTGGGAGTGACTTATGCCTGGCCTACAGAGCAACTCAAGACTGAAATCTAATGAACTTACTGCATATCCATATATCAAATGGTTCTAGGGCTACTCATTCCAAGGACTTGAATATGGCCTGTGACTTAAATTGGACATGCTGGAGGGACAGATTTAACTTCCAGCAATTGTCACATCTTTGGAACAGGCTACCAATTCCTGTGAAACAGAGCACCTCTATCACACTGTTCCAGAGGAACCATGATGAGTGGATGGGGCACCGCACATTCTTACTGGGGATAGCTCCCACAACCCTCCTAGACATGGGCAGTCATCACTAAATGCAATCTTAGGTATTAACTAGTATCTCTAAGGTATCACATTGGGTTGAAATTGCTAGGCTTAAAATTACCTCTGGGTGGATAGCCTAGTAATCTCCTATGATCCTATTATCCTATTGCATTGGTTTACCTTGATAGCCCAGCTGGGCAGAAAGCTACATCTTTTCAGTGGAGGCCTGGGGAGAAAAGCTTGGAAAAATAACAGCATTACACAGAGAACCTAGTAAACAGATGTATACAAGTAAGTGAAAATATACATAATTTACACAGAGTATCACTAATTAATAGCAGCATAATGCAAATAGCTATGAAACATATATAGAAATGAACTTGGTAGAAGGAGAGAACGGGAAGAAATGGAGGATTATTATTAAGAAGTGAGAGAGAATGTTTTAGAATAAGTTGAAGGAAGAAAAGGGAGAGGAAGAGGACAATGAGGAGATTTTGGACAATTAAATGAGGATATAGTGCTTGGGAAAAATTCTAGATATGGACAGATTGGAAGAGACAGCTCAGAAAAGCTGCTGTATGGAGACAAATAGAATCTAAACTGGAACTTCAACAAATAACAAGATTGTAATTCAAAACTGAAAGCATGTGAAATGATACTGAGTACAGACAGGACAGCAGTCATTGCAGCAAATGCAGGGAAAGATGTTTATTAATCACATAGTTCCAGCTAAGTCATACACTTACGTTGATTTACCATACCATTTGTGAAGCAACTCTGTCTCCTTTTACCTTGCAAGGTGAATGGAAACTACAAATCCATCCCATACACAAGTTAAATCTACAATTATACAACGACCCCCCATTAATATTCCAAAACGTGCATGCTGATTGGTCAGCGTGCACGTTGTAAATCAGAGTTATAGTAATGGAAAAAGTTCCAGTCGCCCGGACTTTTTCCATTAGTATAACTTTTTTTTTTTTTTTTAAAGCAACGGAGAAAGCAAGATCCCCGTTGCTTGTTACAACCTGTCTTGCCATGTTAAAACGAGTTTAACATAGCGAGACAGCTTTTAAAAAAAGCAACGGAGCATTTCCGTTGCTTTTTTTAAAGTTGTCAAGCGATGTTAAACCCATTTTACATAGCGAGACACTTTAAAAAGCAACGGAGATCTTGCTTTCTCCGTTGCTTTTTTCAAAACTGTCTCGCTATGTTAAATGGGTTTAACCTAGAGAGACAGCTTTAAAAAAGCAACGGAGATTCTCCATTGCTTTTTTTAAAGCTGTCTTGCTATGTTAAACCCATTTAACATAGTGAGACACTTTAAAAAGCAGCGGAGATCTTGCTTTCTCCGTTGCTTTTATGTTAAATGGGTTTAACCTAGCGAGACAGCTTTAAAAAAGCAATGGAGATTCTCCGTTGATATTTTTAAAGCTGTCTCACTATGTTAAACTCATTTAACATAGCGAGACAGGCTGTAAAAAGCAACATAGCTCTTGCTTTCTCTGTTGCTTTTGCCCAGAGCTCTGATGTACTGTGTAAATATACGCATGCGCAGTACATCAGAACTGCCGCAGAATACCCAGACAGCTGCGGAAGGGCAGCAAGGAGGCATTATACAATGCCATTATTTAAGAAAAGTAATTCTTTTTTTTCTTAAATAATGTCATTGTATAATAGCAATAACCCACTTCTGGGTGTGGGTAATGCTGGATTTACCCACGGTTGGCTTTGTTTGGCCACTCGGGCTTCGCCCTCGTAACCAAACCACACCAACCGTGGGTAAATCCAGCATTACCCACACCCAGGCGTGGGTTATTGCTATAATATTCTCCTGTAACTTGTGTGGGGTAGAGATCTATATTTTGACTACCATTGTATAGGGATACAGATTTTGATTTTCATTTTTTAGTCTTTCACATTGTGCATATGCCTTCATTCTAGTTATATTATGTTTAATCTTTTAAAGTAGTATTTCAGGTATATGCATATGTTTCTCCCATATGAACACAATTCTAAAAATGGATTATGTTAGTGCAGTACTAATTAATATCATGTTATGAAGGCAAAATGTAAATTAGTGGTATTTGCCTAGTTTCTTTCATGTTATGTTTATCTAAAAATAAAGAGATTTTACAGATTGACAGTGGCATTTCTATTAATGCAGCATGTTGAATAAGGTCAGTCTATTATTACCACAATTATAATGCAATTTCAGATTCTACTTCACCAAACCAGTGTGTCATCACAAGGTGTGATATGCCAATAACAGCAATGAGGTTTACAGAGAACAAACACTGACCACAGACTACTTACCGCAGCTGTTCCTGGAAAGCCAGGTTTCCCATCTTCTCCAGGATCTCCCTGTCAGAAATAAACAAACATGCCAATGAATTTCTGCAGGAAGTAGTAAGGGGATGAGAAGCAAACAAGACTGTGCTTACTAACCTGATGGATAAGTTATATGAGGACATCAAAACATGCATTTTATTTTATAGGCTTGTTCATGATCACTCTTTAAAAGCCCAGACAATCAGTACATAAATCAAAATAAAACAAATGATGTTTCATTTCCAAAGAATGCAGCCATCTGCACCTTGGATCTTTGTGCTAGTTTAATTATCTCTGCAGGCATATCCTATCCTTACACGTACAGGGTTTTAGCATTACGAAGAGAAGACTGATATCCTGAGCTAAATCTTACAAATGAAAGCCTGCAAAAAAGAATGCATTCGTTTTTCTAGGCGCAAGCAATAATGATCCATGTATATTAGGACATACATTTAGATAAACGTATTAATAATAAATTATGTCAAGCCTGTCTCCGTAGTGTAGAGTGATAAATGCATGACTGCATCTCAGATGACCCATGTTTGTCTAGTGGCATGGGCACTGGAGGTAAGTGATAGAGGTAATATGGGAATGAGTGTCCAGTACTGGTTTCCCCATCCTGGCTGGAAACTGACATCTTAACTTTCTGCAGTGGCAGCAATGGCAAGAGTGAAGGGTCAAACACAGAAAGGGGCATCCTAGGTGCACATGCTTCAAGCAGTGTATCACTCAATCCGGAGGATTAGAATGTGTCATAGCATGCATGTGCCTCCTGATAGCAGCTGTAGTGCAGCAAATAAGCTACCAGACTGGATCTAGGGGCATAAAATCCCCACACACCTAGCAGATGATTGCAACACTCTCAACACCATCTCTTACCTGTCATGGATTATTGCCTTTTGGAGGAAGAAATGGGTTCACTGGGTGCCACGGGGTGGGGGAGTTGATGTTCATTGTGGGGGTGGAGGAAAATAATATGTTATACCAGGAAGCACACTGGTGCAGTAGTCAATGCTGATGCCTCATAGCTGTGGCTCTTTAGCTCACTCTTTGGCTGGAGTAGCTTCCCTGCAGAGTATGTGCATCCTTCTTGTGTCTGTGTGGGATTTTTCCAGGAATAATGTAGATGAACTGGTGAGCATCAGACTGGCTATAGGTGTGTGTGCCATGTGAAGATGTGGGTGTGTGTGTGTGTGTGTGTGTGTGTGTGTGTGTGTGTGTGTGTGTGTGTGTGTGCATTATACCATGGGGTGGCATCCAGTTCTAGATTAGTTCCTCTGACTTGTGTTCTGCAAGTTCCAGGAATGTAGCGAGTAACTGGAGAATGAATGAGTAAATGAACTACAGCAAGACTATCCTCAACCATCTAATGCTGTCGAGTCACATCCAACCCCCATAACAACCCCATAAACACTAGACACCATCCACAGAGTTTACTACGTAAACAGTGACTGGAAGTAGATTGTCATGCATTTCTTCTATATCACACACACACACACACACACACACACACACACACACACACACACACACACACACACACACACATACACGTGTGTGTGTGTGTGTGTGTGTGTGTGTGTGTGTGTGTGTGTGTGTGTATATATATATATATATATATATATATATATATATATATATATATATATATATATATATATATATATATATATATATATATATATATATATATATATATACACATACAAACACACACACAAAGAGCCCCTATAGACAATTTAGTCATCAAGTCACCTCCTGTAGATCTTTGGGAGATAGAGTGAAACTATACCACCTGGAGAAAACCCATCAAAACACAGGGACAACATGCATAATCCACACATATGGCCCTCCAGCTGAGAAGTGTACCATCAATCCTCTTTCTGTAAGGCGACAATGCTATTCACTGCATCACATTAAGACAAAAGTAACAGAAGTAAACAAAACATATCTGACTTTAAATATATGCAAGTTCAATATATTTTAGAATGATGAACTTTTTATAGGTTTTGTATGAACAAAAATAATTCAAGTATTTTTGCTTTATATTTCCTTTATCCACTGCAGTATAGCATTTAGCGATGTTGTCTCACAGTTCCATGGCTTGAGTCTGAATGCTGTTTAATAGCCACATAGAACTTGTACAATGTCTAAGTGCCAGTGTCCTTGAGGGTTTCCTGTAAGTAGTCTAGGTTCCTGCTAACTCCAAGGGCACTGACTATTTAGAACTGTTTGTGGGTATGCATGAAAATGAATGTGTGCCCGTATGTGTTTGTTTTGTGCGTGTGTGTGTGTGTGTGTGTGTGTGTGTGTGTGTGTGTGTGTGTGTGTGTGTGTATGTGTTAGAAATTCCCTAGGTTGGGTAGGAACCCATGCAATATGTATCCTTCCTTTGACACATAATTTCTATGATAGGCTTGGTTCACTTTGACCTTAAGACACTGACACACGTACTCACATTTTTCCAAAATTTATGATTATTATTTTTTTGTTTTAATATTTTACAGACCTCCTTACATTTACAGCCACATTTTTATTCTTCTATATTTTTATGAGTTTATAATTCCTAGAATGAATCTTTTCAAATAAAATGTAACTGGAAATGTGCATCTTATAAGAAGTATGTGCCATATGTCTGAGGTGCAGAGTCAAAATTTAAAATTCTGTGAAGAATTTAAAATAATGATATCTGAAGTGATATACTAAATACTAATAATGGATTAGAGCTTGAATTAAACTGAGACACTGTAACTTTAGAATTATGCAAAGCCTTTTCCTTGCCACACTTTAAAACCAGTAGTAGACTTGGCGTTTCATGCTTTTCTGTTCATTTTGGAATACTGTAGAACAGACTCCCATTTGCACTGTGGCAAATTATTTAGAATGAATTCCTAAACTCAGTTAAAGATTATCTCCACACTAACAGGACAATTCAGCACAGCACTGAATAAAAATACTCTACTTGCAATTCACACATTCTGATAATTTTTAAACTGACCCTTGTTAGGATGTCTACACCTACATTTGCCCATGGATTTACTATTCTTCTGTACAGGACTAGTTTAGTCCTGCATGGAGGCGGCCGTTTAGGAGCAGGACAACAGTGCACCGTGGTTAGTAATGAGGCACACTGCCTGAGCTCCTAGGCATACAGAGAGCATGTAAGAGTGCAGGAGGCATGTCTGAGAGCAGAGATCTCATAGGTTCATAGGTAGGTACTAGGCTATCTGCCCGAAGGCATTTATAAGCCTAGCCGGAATGTGTTGGCTTTTGCCACCCCCTTAGATTAGTTCCCTGTCCCTCTGTCCAGCAGAGCCATTGAAGTGATCCCTGGGGTAAACTTTCTGTTTCCCATCCACTCATCAAGGTTTCTCTTGAAGAGGGTTAGCAAGGAGCTCTGCCTAATGTAGACTGGAATCTTGTTCCAAAGCATAGGAAGTCTCTGGGACAAGAATCTATCCCTCCAGCACATCCTATTTATTATTGTGGTGAAGTTTAGATCCTGGAGCATGTGGCTCAAGGGGATATGGTTTTCTTTTGGTGGAGCATGTCCATCAATTCTGGGTTGGACATAGCCTTGTATGTCTGGCAGAGATCACCTCTGAGTAGGCGGTATGCAACCGAGTACAGCTGGAGTTTCTTCAGTCGAGCTGCATAGGGCATCTGTTTGAGGCCAGTAATCCTCTTGGTGAGGTAATTCTGTGGTCTTTCCAGTTGTTGCAGGTGCCTTGTAAGGTACATCCCAAAAAGGGCAGTGTACACTATGATGGGTCTGATGAGTGACGTATAGAGTGGCCCAATGACTTTTTCGATCTGGATGCAAACCCTTTTGTGATTGGGTGGGCCACATAGAAGGATTTTCTAACCACTTTCGCAATGTGATTATCAAAGGAGAGGTTACTATCTACTTGGGTCCCCATATTCCTTATTACGTCTTCTCTATTTAGGGGGCTACCACCTATGTGGTAGTTTGTGGGTACTTTGTTTTTCCAAAGGGGATGACTATGCACTTTTTGGCATTTAGCTTGAGGCCATGGTTTTGACACCAGGTATCTGTCTCAGTGAGACCCTTTTGGAGGATGTCTCTGTCAGCCGGAGAGTCAATTATAGCCCCTAGTTTACAGTCGTCTGTGAACTTTGTTAGCCATAGTCCTCCTGTGTTTGCCTGTACCTCTGAGAAATATATGCTGAACAGGAGGGGTCCTAGGACTGAGCCCTTGGCAACGCCACATGTAACCGGTTTTGAGTCAGATCTAGCTCCCGCAACTCTTACCATGTGGGTTCTGTCCGTGAGCCAGTTGGGAACCCATCTCGTGATGTAGGTGTTTATGTTCAGGCTGGTGAGCTTGTCTATAATACCCGAGTGGGGAATGGTGTCCAAGGCCTTTGCAAGGTCTAGGCAGGCTGTGTGGACCACCTTTCCCTCGACTATAGCCTTAGTAACTGTCTCAAAGAAGTCCATCAGGTTTAGGAGGCATGATCTGTTCTTAACAAAGCCGAACTGGGTAAGGTCCAGTGTTTGGAGGTTTCCAATGTCTCTGTTAATGAGATCCATGATGATGCGCTCCATAGCTTTGCAGACCAAGCTAGTCAGGCTTATAGGGCGATAGTACCTGGGGTCCATTGTGGCTCCACCTCTGTGGAGTGGAATAACTGTTACTGTGTGCCACTCTGTGGGCACATAGCCTGTGGAGAGGCTGAGTTTAAACAGTGTGCTTAGGTGAGGGATTAGTTCATCTTTGAGCTCATGTAGGGCACAGCCTGGGACACCATCCGGTCCCATTGATGCTGTGTTTTTGGCTTTGGAGAGGGCTGTTTTAACCTGAGTGTCTGTGATTTCAGGGGCACTACATTCTTCCGGTATAGTTATGGGCCCTTTTGGGGCTGAGAGAGGGGTGAAGTTTGCACTGAACCTGTCTGCCAGGATGTTGGCTATATCGGTTGGTTCAGTGTATTTTGTGCCATTCCGCACTAACTCTGAGCAGATCTGAGAATTGCCACTCAGATTCTTGACATAGCTAAAGAATGCCTTGTGGTTATCTTTGCAGTCCATGGCAATTTTTCTTTTGAAGCTAGCCTTGGATAATTTTATGAGGGAACTTAGTTTCTTGCTGATACTGATCACGGATGTCTTCCCTTCTTGGGATTTTACTCTTTTCTGTACTAGTTTCCTCCTTCTATTGTATAGCTTGTTTATGGCATGGGTCCTCCAGACTGGTTTCCTTTTCTTGGAGGAGTGAGTATTGGTTTTGTTTGGGATAGCACGATCCATGCATTCTTGTAGGTGCCCATAGAGTGCATTAGTAAAGGATTTTGCAACTTGGACAGCGTTATCCTTTAGCATGGGGGCTTTGAAATTTCCCACCTCGGTCTGAAGTAACGTGAAGTTTGCTTTTGAAAAGTTTTCCACAGTGGTTTCTTTGACTGCGGGTGGTGGCGGAATGTGGATATCAGAGTGATTAGTTTATGGTCAGATCTAACCAGTGAGGGGTTGACCTTCGGTGTGGAACACCGGTTGCCCATGTTGGTGATGACCAGGTCCAATATGTTGTCACCTCTGGTGGGGGTGTTGACTAGTTGATCCAGGGCGTTTGAGTTTATAAATTCTAGGAAATGTTGAGCAAGGGAATTTGTACTTGAGTAGTTCTCCCAGTTAATGCTTGGGTAATTGAAATCACCCAATATGAGGGTGTTTGGTAGGACCTTTATGTTTCCCAGTGTTTCCAGGAATGCGGAGTGGAGGTCCTGGGACATGGTGGGTGATCTGTAGCAAGCTATAATTTGAATAGCAGTTTTTCCCATTGTTAGTTGCACGTGGATGATCTCTGAAGCATCGTGCTGTGCCACTAACCTGGAGGTGTGGGTATCCTTGATGAATATGGATACTCACCCGCCTTTTGTATTTCGGTTCGGGTTCTGTGGCTGCAATGTATGGTATGAGTTGTAGCCTAGTAGTGGTGGGGTGCTCTCTGGAGCCATAAACCAGGTTTCTGTTACTGCACATATATCAGTTTTCTCCATAATGAGGAGTGGCTCGAGTGCATGCATTTTGAGGTTTAGACTTCTGGCATTGAGTAGCATTACCCTCAGTTTTTTGTTACTTGTGCTAGTTACAGTGATGGGTTTGTCTTTTGAGCCTTGCATAGAAAAGGCACTATGGGGGTGGCAAGAGCCTTGGCCAGTATTCAAAAGCCTAAGGGTGACAGGTGCAAGCCATCTCTAACAAAGCAATGTGGCTTGTCCAGCACGTCATCCCAGGCTGACAGACACTGGATCCCTTTTGAATGACAGCAGAAGCTTAGCGAATTGTTGAAATTGATAATTCTTTCTCTATACCGTGGTATCATTCTTGGTGAGGGCAGGATGCTACTCAGGGTCAGGGTCATACCAGCCTGGGCTACGTGATCAGAGGGTTCTTCCATGTCTCTTTTCATGTAGTCCAGGGAGGTACAGCTCAGGTCATTCACACCAACATGGAGAATGACAGTGTCATACTTGTACTTGTTCTGGAGTGACCTGAGTGCTTGTGCTATGTGGCAGATCCTGGCACCCGACAGGCAGCTAACAGTAACCTTCTCCTTGTTCAGCCTAGTGAGTGGGACATCAGTGTGTCTGACTAGAGTCACCTATTACTAGTGTGTTGGGTATGTTATTTTGCCTTAAGGGCTGTGATTGTGTGGTACACTGGTTTTGTGAAGTATGTGTTTCATGGTTTGTGTTGGGGGTGGAGGTTGCTTGGATGTCTGCTTTGGAGGGCTCCGTTGCTTCTGAAGATTTTTATTTAGAGCCTCCGAGTATGCTTTCATGTATTTATGTGTGTTTTTTGCCAGTGCTGGTTTTATAGGTCTATGTGAAACTGGTGGTGTGATGCAAGTAATTGGTCCAGTCTTGGGTTGAGAGAGCTTAGCCTCCAGTTTGGCTGTATAATTGCATCTCTCGCATGTATTAGTGTTTGGTGGAAGGAGGAGAGGGTTGTCTGTGTACATGAGGCAATTGTAACATTGCCTCAAAATGCCCAGATTCACCAGTTGGACCAGAAAATACACCTGAAACTGCCCTTTGGACATGCCTGGATAGGTACAGTGAACTGTTTTACTGATTGGCTGATAAGGTCGAATAGAGAGCCTTGTCCTTCTCTACAGTATAGGCGGGGTCTAGTGCTAAGTTTTATTAGTGCTTGCTATGAGTTTTGAGCAGGTGCCGGTATGAAAAGTGAATGGTTTGAGTGCTTAAGTTGAAAGTTTGTCTAGTTCCAAGAGAAAAATTGAAGAGTAGACTTTGTGGAGCCGGGAATAGTTATACCCTACCTAACCAGTACTGCCAGGTGCGCAAAACCTTGCAAATGCGAGTTTTATAGCATGAAAATAAAAGAGAAATTAGCCCAATGTGGCCAATAAACTACTAATTTCTGGGCTGAAACCACTCCTCCAGGGACAGATAGGCTGCTCAAAGCTCCCTCTCTCACAGTGAACAGAGAAACTTCCTTCTATTCAAGTAAGGTATGAGCAAACACAGAAACTTGTAACACAGCCCTGAATTCAGCACTAACCTGAAAACTGGACTATACTAGCTTAGAAAGGTGGGAAAACAAGTATTTTTTTTTATCTTTTTCAGAAAATAAAGCAGATACAATCAAAAAAACACTTAAAATGCACAGAAATGGCTATCACACTTGAGTGTGTAGCCTATAACAGTTAAACAGGTAATTTAAACACAAAAATGGCTTTGTTAAAGTGCAGGCAGTAAAATAAGTACAATATTTAGCTGAAACAAGCTTTTTACATCACAGAAACTCTAGAAAACCGGCGTCTTAGGCGGAATTAGCTAAAGGCAGCAAGAAAATGCAGAAAAATGATACTTAATCACTCCAAAGTCTCTCTTTTGTATCACTGCTACTGTAGAACTCTGCAGGGCACCAGGCAGGAGCTTGCTGAGCTGTATACTATAACAAAACCTTGCAAATGTTTGTTTTATAGCAGGGAAATGAAAGAGAGAAAAATTAGCCCAAAATGGCCAATAAACTACTAATTTCTGGGCTGAAACCACTCCTCCAGGGACAGATAGGCTGCTCAAAGCTCCCTCTCTCACAGTGAACAGAGAAACTTCCTTCTATCCAAAGTAAGGTATGGGCAAACACAGAAACTTGTAACACAGCCCTGAATTCAGCACTAACCTGAAAACTGGACTATACTAGCTTAGAAAGGCGAGAAAAAAAGTATATATTTTTTGTTTTTTTCAGAAAATAAAGCAGATACAATAAAAAAAACACTTTAAATGCACAGAAATGGCTATCACACTTAACAGTGTAGCCTACAACAGTTAAACAGGTAATTTAAACACAAAAACGACTTTGTTAAAGTGCAGGCAGTAACATAAGTACAATTTGTAGCTGAAACAAGCTTTTCAAATCACAGAAACTCTAGAAAATCAGCGTTTTAGGCAGAATTAGCTAAAGGCAGTAGGAAAATGCAGAAAAATTATACTTAATCACTCCAAAGTCTCTCTTTTGTCTCTCTGCTGCTGTAGAACTCTGCAGGGCACCAGGCAGGAGCTTGCTGAGCTGTAAACTCTCAGAATATACACGCCCCCACAATGAAGTACAGCAGAAAGGGGTATGAAATGAGCGGGACCGCTCATAGGTGACCGCATATCCCCACCAACAGTCCCCTCATGTGCAACAGTATACATAAATAAAATAAAGAAACCCTTTATTTTTTTATTAAATTCCAATTAAAGCTAACCGTAGGTATGCAGGTGTTGCCATCGCTTAGCTAAGCTACGGTTAATGCAGCTTAAATGGCTAAGAGGATAACAAGGAAGATATATGCAAATGAAGCAGCATAGCAATAGTGCATTCACCTTATGAGCAGGCATTCCCAGTTCGAGTCCCACTGCAGCAGATTCCATTTTCCATGGCAAAGCACATTATGAGTAATATTTATGTTGCATAACACACTAAATAACATATTTTCATGAACTGGAGTACTGCAGTAAATGCACACGTGAGGTGTCAGTGTCATGATGAATAAGGCACTAGTAAGCAGGTTTAAGCACAAATAAGCAGTAGTAAGCATATTTAAGCACTAGTAAGCGGGCTGACAGACATGCTAAGGACATCATAGTACAGTACCTCTGCTAGCACGTAATGCTCCTGTGGACTACAGCAGAGATAATGGCCAATATATGTGCACAGTCTGACACACTCTGGACAGTCCAGAGGTTTAAACATAACCATTTAGTGCAAGACATGTGGACCAATCCTGACAATGTGGATGTTAACAGCCATTTAGATGGGTATAACACATAACTACTGGTGTACATTTGCCCACGTAGGTTATGCATTCACACATACCTGTCTGTCCTGCCACATAATAACCGCTGGTAAGGGGATGCCATGGCCACATACCACCGACTAGATATTGACATACATCTGTACAGCATCCCACTGCTCTGTCTGATAAACATGACTGTTATGGTGGCCCAGCAGCAGTACATCTGGCAAGTAACTGGACATTACATCTCACTGGGTAAGTACACTAAGCTGCTAGGCGTGCAGGCTACAGGCAGACCGGCTCAACACTGGCCTACATTTCCTATGGGGGAATGCACATGTACCTCCACATAGATAGCAGGCTCTACAGGCATGCCACAGCACAGAGTAACATACACCTGTGTGTATGTGCATCACCGCAACCAATGTGAACACAGTCACAGCTACGTATGGCATGCTAGCATATCATTACAGTATATGGACTATCTGTTCAACACCAACCTCATATGTGCCACACACACACACACACACACACACACACACACACACACACACACACACATGCACACATGCACACACTCACCCTACAGATACTGGGCTGCTACACAGTGTGGTCTGCTACCTGTCTGTGGTATGGGACATGTGCGTATATGGCCCTACAAACATGTAAGCCGATAGGGTAACATACAGTGGAGCAGCATGTAACATAATATAGAACAGGACCAAGAACAATGACATCTACCACAGTCTTTACACAGGCCAAGGTACATATTAACATTACACACACTGCCGACAATCACCATAAGTACACAGACCTCAGTACTGTACACACAACCACAGAATGTCCAGGTTATATCATCAAATATAACCCCTACTATACATTACATGTGTAGCAGTCTGATATCTCACTGACTTGTTATCAGATATGATGTCAGTAATTATGGTGTACAGTACATATGCACCCCTTATGGCATGACATAAGTACAAATGTTGTCAGGGTTGTAGCTGGAGGAACATACACAGGGCCAATATTGACATGTTGCTGTGGTAACCTCATACATTTACTGTTGTAACAGGGTTTGTTGCATCATATGTCCTACGAGGGATATGAAGTCAATTACTCTCATGGCTGTCACAATCTACAGACTGCATTCCTCACACTACCTTCTGCAGTTCACAGATAGGTGCTCTGTGGGTAACACCTGAAACAAAAGGCACTGCACACTGGCCAGTCTGCAGATGGCCCTACAGATGGGTGTTCCATCATAAACATAGCACTGACATGGCAGGTATGTAAACATGCAGGACAGCCATAACCACACACACCCTGTTAAACCAACATTACTCCAAATGCAGTATAGCAGCACTTACAGTCTGTAGTCAGGTCGAGCACATCCCCCTCCTGTGCGTTGGCCTGTTTCCACAGTGTATGTTGTTAGAGATAACCCCAATCCATCTGAGATGCTGTTTACCAAACAGATCGAGTTCCTGCTCACAGTGAATGAAAGGCCCAACACCAACATGATGTTCTCAGATATTGGTGTGTGTTTCCATGCAATCAGCTATGGGAATATTACCACAGCTGTTCCACATGCAATCAGCTAGAGGAGGGCTGCAATTCATGCAGAGACCATCAGCGGATCCTGAGCATGACTTAAAATACACATGCTGCTGCCTAAGCAAAGCAGGTGTAAGTCTCCACTTCCACCACAAGAGGGAGTAAGAGAGGCAGACAGAGGCACAGAAAAGCCAGGGAGGGGTGGTAGAATAAAACTTACGCATGTTTGTGTCACACACCTGCCAGTACAGGGTATCAAACCCCGATGACTATGTAGTGCTATCACATGTCCATGCATTTATTGGATGCGCCACACAGGTTACATGTTGGGGAGCCCTCAGAACATATATGTGATGGTGAGTGACATCTGCAACAGGGATATGGTAGCTATGTGGTAGGTGCAGTACACATGCCTACCCACATGAACAGGTGTCAGGGTTAACACAGCCACACTCTCACAGGGAAGCAGACACATTGCCACACTTGGCAGGGCCAGGAATATAAGTCATCACTAGTGGGATTGCCACAACACAGTACTGTACAGGTATCACATGCACCACAGGGGTCATACGGCGATTATATGTGCAAAGGGTATGTGGAGGTGTCTGACATCAGACAGCATGCTTCAGTATGCCAATAGGGGTTGTACTGAGTGTGAATGTGGGCATATGCATCATACACCACACACACAGACATGGATGCCAATCCTGACATGCATATGTGCACTGCTTCACGGTGTGTTGTGGTTGATGGTGCCAGACGGCTATAAAAGGCTTGGTGATGGGTATACCTTGGCATCAGGCCACATGACAATGATCTGCATTGCGGCTCAGGGGTGTAGTGTCTGGAGTTGTCCACACAGGTGGGTATTGTATTCCCCATCCAGTCACCTGGGTGACTGTTGTGTGTGGCCAATGCTGTGCATTGCTTGCCATGTATGTGTTCTTTCATCCATGATATGCACACCTCCCACATGCATGTAGAGTGACATGTGGAACTGTACCTGGGGTGTCTGGCCCATGTTGTGTACACAGATCATTATCATCAGATGAGCCAGTCCTGGCCTCATGTGGCAGGAACTGTTCATGGACAGCAGGTTGGCCCTGCACCTGCATTGATAGCATGATACCAGTATTCCCTGGTGTCAGTGGCATCTGTCCATACAGGGCCTTGTGTTTCAGGCATGTTATGTCTTTTGTGGGTCACATTTGATGGCACCACAGGTGTTGCAGGTGTCCAGTGGGGAACATGGGGGAGGTGCATTGTCGGCATGTACATGCCTATTGGACTGATGGACAGGGTGCCTTGCCCTCTTTAGCCCACTGCAATCACACCATGGTTCCTATCAATGAGCAATATGCAGGGTACTGCCAACATAGTGGCTTTTCGACTGTTGCCTAGGCAAGCGTGTGTGTGTGTGTATGAGACATGGGTTGAGAGTGTACCCTGGGTAATACAAGGGTTGCTAACGCTGTTCAGCTGGCACTGTCACATTTAGGGGTATGGATTTGCACCCCAGCCTCTTAGCTATTTCACATCTGTTATCTCTGTATGGTGGACATTGTGATAAATACGTGGCCCACCATATAAGAAGTTTGCAAAACCTCCGCAGATTGATTCCAGTTGTTACACACTCACAACAACTGCCACACAGGATATGAATGACAAACACAGACACACACACACACACACACACACACACACACACACACACACACACACACACACACACACACACACACACACACACACACACACCCTGTTATGTCTGGGATTAGAACTCCTACCTAACTAGTATATTACACTATAGCACTATGCCATTATAGGAAGCGCTACTGAGATTACTGGAGTTCTCCTTCCCCAAAGGTGTATTTCACAGTGAATGACATCAGCAAGGATGCCAAAGTAGGGCATTTGAATTGTAGTGAGTGTGACTAGCCTAAAATGCATTGCTCCCTACACAAACATAGAAACACACAGAAAACATCCACAACTGCCATGTGTGGGGAGAGAACCCCTACCAGACGTCTATATCACACTACAGCATAATGCTGTTATAGGACGCACCACGGGGATTACTGGAGTGCCCCTTCCCCAAAGGTGTATTTCACAGTGAATGACATCAGCAGGTTTGCCAAGGTAGGACATTTGAATTGTAGTGAGTGTGACTAGCCTAAAATCCATTGCTCCCTACACAAACATAGAACACACAGACAATTGCCAAGTCTGGGAGTAGAACTCCTACCTAACTATTCTATCACACTACACTGGTACACAGTTATAGGATGTGTTATGGACATCACTGGGCTACAAGCTTTCTATAGGTGTATTTCTAGGTGGATGACATCAGCAGCCTTGCCAAAGTAGAGCATTCAAATTGTAGGGAGTGTGACTACCCTGAAAAGCATTGCTCTCTACACAGACAGACAGACAGACACACACACACACACAAACACACATTCCCATGCACACACAGTTGCCATGTCTGGGATTAGAACTCCTACCTAACTAATTTATCACACTACAGCAGTACGCAGTTATGGGACACGCCACAGAGATTACCAGGCTACAACCTTCCCAGAGGTGTATTTCACAGTGGATGACCTCAGCAGGCTTGTCATAGTAGGGCTATGGGGAGGGCAGTGTGTGTGCATGGGCCATAACCGATTCATCTAGAGGTTGACACACCACATGCATACACACACAGGGTCATATTTCACAGGTATGTCTATACAGCTGCTGGATGACTACTTCCTTGCACAGTCATGTTGTACAGCTAGCACGTGCACCAAATAGTCTGTAATGCTGACAGATACTGGTGGCTAGTATCTACAGTGAGTGACATCTGAACCTCATGTGGTTGTGGCCCTTTGGCTGTGTGCTGGGTGGGACAAGCCTGGATGGCTTCTTGTCACAGTCACTCTCTTCCACACATCTATGTATGTCTACCTTTGGCTTATTATAGTATGTTGTCCTTAGATATATGTCCGTATTCCTACCCACTGTGTGTGCAAAGCATGTGTGGTGCATACCAAGGAGTGTCTGCACTAACATCTGCGACTGCCATATATGTCTGGTCCACTGGTGTTTGCAGATATGGCCTTCATGTGTTTAAGTGTGTAAGCATGACCAGTATGACCTTTCAGTATGTTGTTGACTGACATTGCCTTAATTTCTCTAAGTGTGTGAGCAGACACAGTATACCCATCTGCATTGAATGTGTGGATCGCGTCCAGGTAGTTTGTACTGCAGTGCCGACCATTGTGTTATACACCTACAAGTAGAATACTGTTTCTGCAGGGTATCCGTCGATCGTTTGGCATTGACTGTTACTACATTTCTACATAGGATGGGGGGCACACCTGACTATTTCTACATTTCTACACAGGATTAGGGGGCACACCTGATTGTTACTACATTTCTATGTAGGATGGGGTGGGGCACACCTGACTATTTCTACATTTCTACACAGGACTGAGGGGGCACAACTGATGGTTATTACATTTCTATGTAGGATGGGGACACACCTCACTATTTCTACACATGATTGGGGGGGCACACCTAACTGTTACTACATTTCTACGTTGGATGGGGGGGCACACCTGCCACTTGTACATATTTCCTATGACTGTACTGGTATGTCTGGTACTCCATTTCATTGTGTATTCTTACCTATCATGCTGACTAGAGGCATACCAGTGTACTACAGATCTTAGCTTTGATTTACTTACATATTAGTTTCTGACTTCCTACCCTTCATTACTAATGTCCCATTACCTGACCTGCTGTAGTCTGTCTGTGTAGGCCTGGGGGGGGAGGTTACCCATAGGCATCATTCAGAAGCCATAACACAGCCTTTATGTGTGTCTGTTTACACCTGTCCTGCTGGCTGTGACTGTTGTTGGGTATGTTAACCCCCCTGACTGGCATGTGTGACTCACTTACCTTGTGGGTGTCCCAATATTGAGGGTGGTGCTGCAGGGTTGCCTATGTCGGATGCACATAATACACTCCCTACACATGGTTGAGCACAGGTAGTGTAATGTTTGGCATCCCTTTTACTGTATGTGAGAGTCGGAGAGAGGTGTTATTCCCTGGGTCCCTCCTGTGTCAGTGTATGTGCTATGGTTGCTTCTTTGCCAAGACCAGGGCATACTGGGCATGCTTTCTTCTGCCTACTGGGGCAGGCTCAGGTTGTTCCTCCGCCGAATCACTCTGTGCTTGTGCAGGCCTTGGCAATGGTGGGAGGCTGTGTGGCCTTGCCCCATGCTGTTCCTGCTGCAGCTGTTTCCACAGGATCATATTGTGCAGCATGGCACATATGAGGACAATTTGGGTACATGTAACTGGTGAGTACTGCAAGGCTCCACTGGATGTGTCCAGGCACCAGAACCATGACTTGAGCATCCCAAACACATGCTCTACTATAATTCTGTTCTGTGCATGTGCCTCATTATGGAGTTCTTGTTCGGGTGTGTGTGCATTTCTGCTGGGTATCATCAGCCACGGCTTCAGTGCGTATCCAGCATCCACCACTAGGTGACCGTGAGGGATGTCCCGATTGCCAAATCTGTGGTACAGCTGCATCAGATGCCAGATGTGGGAATCATGACAGCTTTCAGGGCAGCCAGCACACACATTCATTATTATGCCCTGGGCATCACACACGACCTGGCAGTTGATGGAGGAGAAGCTCTTGCGGTTGATGTAGACCCTACCCTGCTCACTGGGTGGTGCTTTGATGCATATGTGCGTGCAGTCTATAGCACCTGCTACCTCAGGGTATTCTGCTCTTTGGTGGAACAGTTGCTTATTGCTGGCCAATGCCACATGGGTGTTGGGGAAATATACATGCTCACCGACATGTGCTGACATGGCATTCAGGAACTGGTGGAGTACCTTGGATGCTGATGCCTGTGAGATTCCCATCATATCCCCAGTTGGCCTTTGGAAGGTACATGTAGCTAGTATTCTTAGGCCTACACATACGTTGGTATCCACTGGGATGGGTTCCCCTCTGTTAGTTCTGTGTGGTCACCACAGCTCAACAACTTGCTGTAGGAGGTCCTTGTCCACCCTATAGCACTCCACTATCTCCAGCTCATGTAGCCCCTGGTAGGTTACCCTGGGTCGGTACACTCTTCTCTGTCTCCTCACTGTGGGTTGGTCGACAGCATTCATATCCTCACCACCCTCAGCCCGTTCCACAAGTTGTTGTATGATAGCTATTGCAGCCCTATGATTTTGCTGTTGTGAGTGTTAAAAGTTCCCCGCTTGTTTACAACGGTGGTGTAGAGTGTGGGAAAACCAGAGGGGAAGGTGTTTGCATAGTTTATAGTAGTGTTCTGGGCTGGGCTGGTCTGCTGCCTGTGTAATTGGCTGATTCTGATACATTTCACATGCCAGCTATGCTAGTTCTCCTTGATTACCTTTCTACTGCTGTGTTACTTTCCCATTGCCTTCCTGTTTAAGCCTGGGGCGCGCCGCATAAACAGAGTGCTCAAATGTGCACAGTGCTGCTATTTCCTGGTTTAACTTTTTTTTTCTTCCTTTAAAACCTGGTGCGCAGTGCTCATACTGCTGTGCTAAGCTAGGAGCAAACCCGAGCCATAAGGTACCAGTCCAAATGTCAGCTAACTCCTAGGCTTGCACCAAGCTATTCCTACTCTTACACTGTTGGGACCTGACTAGCATGCTGGGGAAAACTGGGATTCACTATCATTCCCCTCATTTGCACAGGATTGCCTGCTAATGCATAGTTATATGTCTCATACTGAGCCTCCTCCCTTAGCAACCACTACTCATTGGCCATGTTGTCTTCTTCCTGCCATTGACTTGCATGGCAGAATAGTGATTTTAGTTAGAATGCTTAATTTAGGTTTACTTTTTTATTTTCCCCTGATCCCATTTGCGCGCCGCTGCCCTACGCTTAAATAGCCGAGATCGGCTAAAAAAAATAAATAAAAGTTGATTTTTTAATTTTTTTTGGGTGGTTTGCAATGCCAATGGCCTTATATTAGGCATGCTTCCAAACTGATATGCAGCCTTTATTTGGAGCTGTCACAGCTCTGTTTTGGATTTTGCAGAAATGTACTCGGTTACTAACAGAGTACATTTCTGCAGATTGCACTAGTCCTGCATGGCTGGTTACAATGGTATCTAAAAGGCCTATGGTGTCAACATTCTCAGGACTTGGAATTAATGATTCCTATCATTCCTTGTATAAAGACAGAGTTCCTTTGGTGGGCAGAGGCCTGCTACCACAAAGTACAGTTGTGTACACTTACCATAAATGTAGATGTTCGAGTGCATTCACTGTTGCAGTCATTACATTTGGGTACTCTGCTAGCAGGTTGCCCTCAGTCGGCCTGATTAGCAAAGTCTTGGGTCCTGCATTAGTTGCTGTCCCTTCTTCCATGACGTCAGGTTGTCAGGGGTATAAAACATGCAGCTGACACCATTACATCAGTTTTTCTTGCCCCAGATGTCAGGTGCCCCCCAAATGGGGAGCAAAAAAAAAAACAGGACTGCAACAGTGAATACACTTGAACATCTACATTTATGGTAAGTGTACACAACTGTACTATGTTCATCATGTTTCACTGTTGCAGTCATTACATTTGGGTAGATTCCCAAAGCTAAGGTTCGGAGGATGGATTTATACAGCATTAGGACCAGCTATAAGACCCTGTAAAATAGCAGTGGCAAAGCCAGCTCTGGATTTAGAGAAAATTGGTAAGTGATAATGCTTGGTGAAAGTATGAACTCAGCTCCAGGTAGCAGCTTCTGGAATATCCCTGGTAGGAACACCTCTGAGAAAGGCTGCTGAAGTAGATGCAGCCCTGGTGGAATGAGATCTGATCCTCTGCGGGATAGGTTTTCCATGGTGCTTATAACAGAAATTAATACAATGGATTATCCATTTAGAAATGTCCTGCTTTGAAATAGCCTTCCCTTCTGCCCCTGCAGCAAATGCTACCAACAGTTCAGATTTTCTTCGAGATTTAGTCCTGTCCAAGTAGAATCTATATTGTCTATGTACATCCAATGAATGCAGAATACGCTCTCCCTTGTTCTGTGGCTTGGGAAAGAAAGTTGGCAAATGAATGGACTGATTAAGAGCCACACTGGATACAACCTTGGGCATGAATGATGGATTGGTCTCGAGTGACACCCTGTCCGCATGAAAGACGATGAAAGGTTCCACTGCCATAAGGGCCTGTTGCTAAAAGGAAGGCTGTTTTCCAGGAAAAAAATTTAAGTCTGCAGTAGCAGCTGGCTTGAAAGGAGGTACAGTGAGTTTCTTCAATACAAAGTTAAGGTCGCAGGCAGGGATTGGAGCTCTCCTGGGTGGTCTCAAGTTTTTGGCCCCTCTGAGATACTGCTTTAGAAGAGGATGAGAGAAGAGAGGGGGGATCTGTGTTGTAATGAGCTGAAATGGCTGAGGCATGGATTTTTATGGAAGAAAAAGACAGGCCCTTATGAAGCATCTCAGTTAAGTATTGCAAAATCTGAGGTAAATTGGGTACTGATGTGCTCATCCCTTGAGATTGATTCCAGGCACAGAATATTTTCCATTTGTCAGCATAGGATTTTCTAGTACTAGGTCTTCTCACCTCTAAAATGACATCCATCACAGGTTTGCTAAGGGTGAATTTAAGTGATTAGCCAAGCTGCAAGATTCAATGTTTGGAGGTGAGGGTGCAGAATTTGGTTCTCCTGCTGAGACAGTAAGGAAGGTGTCTGAGGCAGGTGCCACAGAGAAATGTTTGACACACTGTGCAGGAGTGGGTACCAGTGTTGGCAAGGCCAGTCTGGAGCAATCAAAATGATTTTTGGTTTGTCCTGATTGACTTTTAGTAGAACTTTGGAGAGCAAAGGCAGAGGGGGAAAGGCATAGACTGATAGGTTTTTCCAGCTGATGGACAGAGCATCCACTTTCCAGGCTTTTTATGATGAGTTCTTGTGCAAAATTTGTCCAACTGGTAGTTCTGGGGTGAGGCAAAAAGATCTATGTCCGTGCTCCACCATTTGCATGTCAACATGTTGAAAATCCGTGGTTCCAGTTTCCATTCGTGAGGGTCCATGAGATTTCTGCTTAGTTCGTCTGCCAGAACATTCTGCTTTCCTGGCAGGTATTGAGCTTGTAGTTGTACTTGGTAGCTCAAGGCCGTGTTCCACAAAGCATGGCTAGTCTGCAGAGGGGGTAGGAAAGTGTACCTCCCTGCTTGTTTATGTACCACATAACCGTGGTGTTGTCTGTCTATCAGTAATTGTCCTGGATGAAGGTAGTTCTTGAAGGCTGTCAGTGCATACTGTACAGCTAGCATTTCTTTTTGATTTATATGAAGCTGTATTTGATTTGGGCTCCATTTGCCCTGAATGCACCTCCCTGCCAGATGAGCCCCCCCCATGTATAGTCTGATGCATCTGTAGTTAGGGTTTGGGTGGCAGAGGGTGGTATGAATGGCAGTCCCTTGTTTTGGTGGCAGGCCTCTGCCCACCATAGGAACTCCAGGCACAGGCAAGGTATGATAGGAATCATTGTTTCGAGACTGTGACAATGCTGACTCCAGAAACTTTTTAAGGACCACTGAAGTTTCCTCATATGCAGTCTTGCATATAGAATTAGAAGACTGCACAAGGCCATGAACCCCAAGGCTTGCAGTATTTGCCTTGCAGACAGCAGGGTTTTTGTGGCCACCTGTTTGAAGTAAGTCACCAAATGAATTTGCTTTTCTGGCATAAGGAAAGCCATCTGGGTAGTTGTATTCAAGCTTGCAACCAGGAATGTAATTTTTTGAGAGGGTACCAGTTGAGATTTCTTTTCGTTATGGTGTACCCTAGACAGATTAGCAGTCTTTTTACAAATGCCAGATGTTGTAGAAGAAGGGCATGGTTTTCTGCCTGAATTAGACAATCGTCCAGGTATGGATATATTTGAATATTTCTTTGCCTGCAAAAAGCAATTACTGGAGCCATGCACTTTGTGAATACCCTGGGCGCAGTAGACAAGCCAAAGGGCAGTGCAAAGAACTGATAATGCATGCAGCCTGCTTTGAAGCGTGGGAATCTTCTGCAAGATTCCCTGATTGGGATATGCAGGTAAGCCTCTTTTAAGTCGAGAGTTGCCAACTAGGCATCCTTGCCTAGCATAGGAAGTAATTGGTGAAGAGTCAGCATCTTGAATTTTGGAATGTCCAGAAAGTTTAGTGTAGACAGGTCCAGAATTGTATGCCATGATTTGTCTTTTTTGGGTACCAGGAAAAGTCTGGAATAGAAACCTTGTCCCTTTTCCTCTTCTAATACTAGTGGAATAGCCCCCATATTTAGGAGGGAAAGTACTTGTTTCTGAGCCTCTGCCCATTGATTTGGGGGCAGGTCTAGCCATCCGCTTGGAGTTGGCAGTGTGTGGAAATGAAATCTGTATCCCTGGGACATTATATTTAAAACCCATTTGTCCTGGGTTATAAGTTGCTAGTTTCTTGAGTGAAGAGCCAGTTTTCCCCCCAAAGGGGCGGCTAAGAGGTAAGTGCTTGGTAATTTCAAAGGGAAGTCATTGAGACTATTTACCATAGGGTGGTGCCTTGTTGTTTCCAGATTTGAAAGTGGAAGCACCCCATTGCTTAGTTCTGAAAGTCCCTTGGGACTGAAACCTGGTGGTTTTGGAATGTTTGGGTTTGGCCGTAGTGGCTCTGGAAGGAGCAGAAAAGGACCAGTTCTTAGTTGGCCAATGTCTGCTAAATCTAGGAGGTTGCACTTGTAAGAAATCTTTCACAGTTTGCATAGATTTAGCTTTATCTTCCATCTTTTTTTAAAACGTTTTCAGCCTTATTGCCAAATAAGCGGTCCTGCTGTAAAAGAGCATCCAAAAGTTTTGCTTTAACATGATCAGGCAGAGATTGCTCCTTAAGCCAAGCATACCTTCTAAGCACAGACTTAGGAATAGCAGCCCTACGAGAGGCCTCTAAGGAATCAAAACCACATTGCAAAGTATGTTTGTCAACTTGTTCAGCTGAATGCAATAAATCCTGCAAATCTTTATTCTCCACACAGTCTGAAATCAACATAATTTTCTGTTTAAATAGTCCATGATATGCTGTTGATATTTTAACATATGGAATTGACAGTTTAAAGCCCTGATTGTTAAGGTTGTAGAAGTATAAACCTTTTTACCCCATCTATCCAGCGCCCTGGAGTCTCTATCAGAAGGGGTAGGATTTTTAGCAGTAGAAGCCTTAATGCCCTTGGGCCCCTGAGAAATGGTTTCAGGGTCCACAACAGGATTTTTGAAAAGGAATTTGTGGAACTCAGGAACCCTGTAGTACCTGTCTGGTTTGCTAGGGGCTGGAGGCAAGGAATCAGGGGCCATACTGTATTCCGAAAACACATCAACAATATCTAGAACAGGGGGCATACACAAAGGCCTATGCTGAGGAAGAAGAAGGAAACCCCTAAGCCTCTTTTTGGATTCAGAGAAATCCTGACTTTCCCAGTGGAAATGCTCCCTTAAGGTATGTAAAGTTTCCCCAAAAGAGAAATCCTCAGGCGGAGAAGCAGAGGGAATAGATTCTTCTGCATCAGAGTCCTCATAAGTAGGTATGGACAAATCCAGATCATTAGAAGAGTCAGAAGAAACAGAGTCCTGTTCAGAAGATTCATAGTCAAATTCAATCCTAGGCCTCTTGGAAGGGGGGGGGGTTGACTACCCCTGATTAGAGTAATTAAATCTTCAGCCATTTTGATCACTTGTTTTTTAGGCATAGGGGCCTGAACATGTGACCTGGGCATCAGTTTTTTTAGACATAGATCGAGATTTAGGCCTTAGCACTGAAGTTGGAGTCAGTTTAATATGCAAGTCTGTAGGCCTGAATACACCCTCAGAAGCCAGTGTCTGCTCAGCGGCTCTGGACCCATCCAAGGTAGAGACATCCGCGGATTCCATATGTGAAGCATCTCGCGGCATACCGGACTCCAAATGGGTCTCAGTAGAGGCCTGCGAATCAGAAGTAGCAGGTATCAGGGGCTGCGAAAGCACCTCACTGAGTACCGAACTGGCGACTGGCTTAGGAGAAATGTCGTCGGCAGTTTTGGACCTCAATGGCCTGTCTCTGTCTTTTTCTTTGCATTTTTTCAGTATTCCGATAGTCGGATGGCTAACCGATGACATTTCTGGATAATTAAACTGAGAACCGAAATGTTTTGAAGCAAAAATGTACAGATGACGGATAGTGCACTAATTAAATAAAGCACAAAACCGACAGCAAGGTACATCGTGGTCAGGGCCTAGGCAAGGAATACAGTACAAATGAAAATCCTTATGAGGTATTTGCTTCCCACAAGTAATGCAATTATTAACTTTTACTGACATCGGTAAGGAGCAAGAAAAAGTTTCTCCAACGGGGTACTTAGCTTTAAGTTGAAGACTTTGGTTCTGAAACTCAAAAATGAAAATTTCAGGAGTCGGCCGACCGGCACTTGTGAACTGCTTCTGCTTCAGGCACCGCGCAGCAAGAAAGATTGATGTAATGGTGTCGGCTGCATGTTTTATACCCCTGACGACCTGACTTCATGGAAGGAAGGACAGCAACCAACGCAGGACCCAAGACTTTGTTAATCAGGTCGACTGAGGGCAACCTGCCAGCAGATTACCCAAATGTAACGACTGCAACAGTGAAACACAATGAACATCAGGGAGCTCCCTTTCACTCTACCCCCTACCACCCAAACCCTAACAACAGATGCATCAGACTATGCATGGGGGGCTCATTTGGCAGGGCAGTGCATTCATGGCAACTGGAACCTGAGTCAGACGCACCTGCACCTGGATCGCAAATTCACCTCATTTGCATGGATTTCTCCTGAAAATGGGGTGATTTGCATACAGAGGCTTTGTCTGTGCAGGACTGGTGCAGGTGTGCCTGTGCACGCCCCTGCAGGCTGTTCCTGGATTGGATGGTAGACATATTGCCTGGTAGAGCTCCTGCACTGATCCTGCATGCTGTGCAAGGCATAGAGAATCCAGGGGTTGATCTTAGACAAAAGGTTGATGATATCTGATAATAATATTATTGAATAATAATATAGAAATGTATGATTTCAGTTACCAGTGATTAGATTTTTTTTCCTCAGCATTTTGACAATCAGTACATCTGCTACCACTTTCTCTTCTGTTTAGTATTACATACCTCATTTGTAGCTATACCTTAGACAAAGAGTATTAACCTGACTCATTCAGTCTAGGCCTAATTTCTGTTGTCAGTTTCTGATTACACATTTTAATTATTCTTAATTTTCATTGTTCATTGTTCTATTTTATTAAAAAATTAATAACATTGCTTGATGTACATTGAATTTATGGTTGCATAACAGCTGTTCCAGAAGCTTTTCTAACTAGGACTGACAAAAATGGATACCATCCTGCTAGATATTCCAAGTCATAAAAAGGAAAATAAATAAATGTAAGTGAACAAAATGGATCAATATTAAAATGGACTAAATACTTCCAAGATGGTGCACACTGAGTAACAGCTTAATTTCAGCTCTCCTAGTGTGAAAACAGAAGCTCAGAAAAGAGAGACAGGGAATTTGTCTTTTGGGTAAATTTCAGTTACTGGCTAGTAACTGCACTGCCTGGATGCTAGCAAAAAAGAAATTTAGATAACCAGAAATAAAACAGTGGCTGGGAAGAATCCTGCATCTGTTCAGCAAAAAGCAGATCAAGCACCAGCTCTGGTGCAAGATATGACTTCAGTAATCTAAAGGAAAAATAAGTCAAATATGTTCAGAACTGATTAAAATAAATGAAACACTGAAGGAGTACATCAACCCAATTAACAAAAGGCTGGAAACATGGATGAAGCTTTAAACAGATATTCAGATGAGCTGATAAGATTGCAAAAATCAGAGGTCAAAATGAAGAAAAGTCTGTCTGATTATTAGGTTTTTCAAAGAAGAGATGTTTCAAAAAATGGTAGAATCCAAGGACAGAGCATGTAGGGAAAACTTGAGATTTTCTGCTTGTACCAGAGAAACTGGAATGGGCGTAATGTATTAATTTTATGAAAGCACAAATAAGCATGGTATTCCACAGCAGGAGTTGTTAATTGAAAGGGCACCTATATGTGCATGCTCCAAACCTGGCCATAAGAAAGCAGCCAATACCTCTAATAGTAAAGTTGCAATCTTATCAGTAGAAAGAGTTGATTCTGACAAATCTGTGGCAGACAAAGTACTAAAGTTGGAGACAGTAGAGTGTAGGAGGTTATTACTCACTGTACATCATATAGAAGAAGAGTAAATGCATTCCAGCAATCAGGGAATGTAAACAATCAGGTGTGAGATTCAAGCTGATGTATTCATCTGTCTTTGGAATATTTTTTCCTGGAGGGTCAAAGTCATTTTTGATGCAGAACTTAAGGAGGAAGTACAAAAGTTTGTCCAAAAAAAGTGAGCTATCAAGTAGAAAGGAACCCTGCTTATTATTATTCTGTTAATAAAGCTCATAGAGAGACTATGCCAGTGAAACCTTTTCCAATGTTCCAAAGGAAAATGCTTGAGAGACAGAAAAAAGCACAGGAATTGACCAGAAGAACCAGGAGCTGGCAATGAAGCAAAGACTGGAGTTGGGAGATGGAGATCAACAGGAAGAAAACCGGCAACTCTGAAATCTCAGAAATCAATAAATAAATGCAGGATTACAAGGCATCAATCCCATTTGTGAAATATGGTGGAAAAATAAACCTGTAAATATAGAACTTTTTTGACTTTGTTAAACTTGTAGGGGGCTCTAAAGCATATACCCTACTTCATGTCATTTATGTTTGGAAGAACGTTAAGGCAAGGAGAACAGGAGGGAAAGATCTAACTGTAACAATTTTTGTTCTTAATGGTATTTTTTATAAAACAAAAATGCATATACTGCATATTATATAGTAAAGCATTTTCAGTTATTTTTGTGTGTAATAGTTATACTAAAGTAAATAAGATCCCTTTTTTCTTTCTTGGATACCTCTCAATGGTCCAGATTTTTGCAAAATGTCCAGAGTTTTGCTTCATATTTTTGGTCTGTACCTCAAGAAATTTGTGGTTTTCTGGATTGTTGTGGCAAATCAGTAAGAAGTGAATTCACTAAATAATGACAGGCATTTGAGTTTCAGACTTTATATCCCTCAAAATGCATGGTGACTTGAGACCTTTTTTTATTCTAGCAACTTTCTAAATTTATAAGAGCAATATTTTTTGGGGATTTGTCCCCTCCTCCCATTATTTTTGACTTTGTCCAGATTTTTTGTGCTAAGCGGTTGAGAGCTTTCCTGTTTAGTTTTAAGAAATGTATGCAATGCAGTGCAAAAGGAGAAGAAAGCCTGGATAAAATCATGTTTAAAATAATAGGCTGTAATCTTAAGCTGTTGAGGTGAAGAACAAGTTGTAAAAGTATGCAGAAAGTACAGTTGTGTACACTTACCATAAATGTAGATGTTCGAGTGTATTCACTGTTGAAGTCATTACATTTGGGTTATCTGCCTGCAGGTCACCCTTAGCCAGCCTGAATACCAGAGATTTGGATTCCTGCATCGGATGCTGTCTCTTCTTCCATGACGTCAGGTCGTCAGGGGTATAAAACATGCAGCTGATGCCATTACATCAGTTTTTCTTGCCCCAGATGTCAGATGCCCCCACAATGGGAAGCAATTATATGTTATGTGACACCTCCATCAAAAAGCAAATACACCAGAAAGCTTAAAAAAAGAAGGAAAGGTAGAGCCAAGAGTAGTCAGGGGGCTGGAGGGAAGGTAACTAGGACTGCAACAGTGAATACACTCGAACATCTACATTTATGGTAAGTGTATACAACTGTACTCTGTTCTTCATGTTTCACTGTTGCAGTCATTACATTTGTGTTGATTCCCAAAGCTAAGGAAGGGAGGAGGAAGATAGAGAGCATTAAGGCCAGTTATTAAGCCCTGCAAGACTGCAGTGGCAAAACCAACTCTGAATTTAGAAAAAATAGGCATGTGGTAATGCTTGGTGAAGGTATGTACAGAGCTCCAGGTAGCAGTTTCTAGGATGTCCATGGTAGGGACTCCTCTGAGAAAGGCTGTAGAGATAAATGCAGCCCTGGTGGAATGTGATCTTATCCCCTGTGGGGTAGGTTTTCCATGGTGCTTATAGGAGAAATTAATGCAATGGGCTATCCATTTAGAAATGGTTTGCTTTGGAATGGCCTTCACCTCTGCCCCAGCAGCAAAGCCATCTAGCAGCTGTTCAGATTTTCTGAGTGGCTTAGTCCTGTCCAAATAAAATCTAAGTTGTATGTGCATGTCCAAAGAGTGCAGTATTCATTCTCCTTTGTTTTGTGGATTCAGGAAAAAGGTAGGCAAATGAATGGACTGATTTAGGGCCACACTAGACACCACCTTGAGCATAAAGGAAGGATTGGCCCTGAGGAAAACCTTGTCTGCATGGAAGATAATGAACAGCTCTGCTACCATGAGGGCCTGTAATTCAGACACTCTTTTTGCTGAAGTGATGGCTAGAAGGAAGGCTGTTTTCCAATAAAGGAATTTCAACTCTGCTGTTGCAGCTGGTTGAAATGGAGGGAGAGTGAGCTTTTCCAATACAAAGTTAAGGTCCCAGGCTGGAGTAGGGGCTTGCCTGGGGTGGTCTTAAAATTTTAGCCCCTTTGAGGAATTGCTTTAGCAGGGGGTGAAAGAAGAGGGGTGGTTCAGTATTATAATGTGCTGAAATGGCAGAGGCATGGATTTCAATTGACAAGAAGGATAGGCCCTTGTGGAGCATTTCTGTTAAGTACTGAAGAATATGAGGTAAGCTGGGCACCGTTGTGGCCAACCTGAGTCTGGTTCCAGAAACAGTATCTTTTCCACTTTTCAGCATAGGATTTTCTAGTACTAGGCCTCCTTGCTTCCAGAATGACATCTAGCACCTGCTTACTGAGGGATGCTATTGGAGAGCTCAAGGAATTAGCCAGGCTGCAAGGTTCAGGGTTTGAAGCTGAGGGTGCAGAATCTGGCCTGCCTGCTGGGACAGCAGGGAAGGTGTCTGAGGTAGGTGCCATGGCTCCAGCAGTACGATACTGCGCAAGAGGGGGTACCAGTGCTGGTGAGGCCAGTCTGGTGCAGTCAGTATTGTCCTTGGCTTGTCCTGTTTGATCTTTAGCAGTACCTTCAAGAGGAGAGGCAGAGGGGGAAAGGCATAAACCGAGAGGCTTTCCCAGCTAAAGGACAGGGCATCCACTTTCCAAGCTTGACTGTGGGAAGTCCTTGTGCAGAATTTGTCCAATTGGTAGTTCTGAGGGGAGGCAAACAGGTCTACCTCTGGAGTTCCCCATTTGTTCCTCAAAAGGTTGAATATTTTTGGTTCCAGTTTCCATTCATGTGGGTCCATGAGATTTCTGCTTAGTTTGTCTGCCAGTGAATTTAGCTTGCCTGGCAGGAAGTGAGCTTGTAGGTGCACTTGGTAGCTCAAGGCTGTGTTCCACAGAGCCATGGCTAGTCTGCAGAGAGGGCACAAGTGGGTTCCTCCCTGCTTGTTTATGTACCACATAACTATGGTGTTTGTCTGTCTTTACTAATAACTGTCCTGGAAGGATGTGGTCTTTGAAGGCTGTCAGGGAATTCTGTACAGCTAACATTTCTTTTTGGTTGATATGCAGGTGCATCTGACTTGGGTTCCATTTGCCCTGAATGCACTGCCCTGCCAAGTGAGCCCCCCATGCATAGCCTGATGCGTCTGTTGTTAGGGTTTGGGCGGCAGGGGGTAGAGTGAAAGGGAGCCCCTTGTCATGGTAGCAGGCCTCTGCCCACCAAAGGAATTCTGTCTTCATACAAGGAATGATAGGAATCATTAATTCCGGGTCCTGAAAATGTTGACACCATAGGCTTTTTAGATACCATTTAGTTTCCTCATATGCAGTTGTGCATATGGAATTAGTGGAATGCAAGAGGCCATGAACCCCCAGAGCTTGCAAAATTTTCCTTGCAGATAGCTGGGTCTTTGTGGCCAGTAGTTTGAAGTAGGTTGTCAAATACACTTGTTTCTCTGGAGTGAGGTAAGCCATCTGGGAAGTTGTGTTCAAGCTTGCTCCCAGGAATACAGCCTGTTGGCAGGGTACTAGGTGAGATTTAATTTCATTTATGGTGTACCCCAGTGAGGTTAGAAGTTTCTTTACGAATGCCAGATGTTTTAATAGCAAGTCCTGTTTTTCTGCCTGAATCAGACAATCATCCAGGCATGGATATATTTGAATATTTCTCTGCCTGCAAAATGCAATGGCTGGAGCTAGACATGCTGTGAATACCCTGAGCGCAGTAGATAAGCCAAAGGGAAGTGCAGAGAACTGATAGTGCATGGAGCCTGCCCTGAAGTGTAGGTATTTCCTGCAAGATTCCTTTATTGGAATGTGTAGGTCAGCTTCCTTTAAGTCTAAGGTTGCCAAACATGCATCTTTGCCTAGCATAGGAGGCAGCTGTTGAAGTGTTAACATTCTGAATTTTGGGATTACCAAAAAGGTGTTTAAGATAGAGAGGTCCAGGATAGGACTCCAGGAGCAGTCTTTTCTGGGTACCAGGAAAAGTCTTGAATAAAAACCTTGTCCCTTTCTTCTGCTGAGACAGGTTGAATAGCCCTGATACTTAGAAGAGAGAGAACCTGCTGTTGAGCCTCTGCCCACTTATTTGGGTCAAGGCCTGGCCGACTGTTTGGGATTGGTAGGGTGTGGAAGTGGAATCTGTATCCTTGGCAAACTATATTTAAAACCAATTTGTCCTGGGTAATGAGTTCCCAGTTTTTTGCATGCAGGGCTTGTTAAGTCATTGTGACATTTTTCCGTAGGGGGGTGTCTTACTACTTCCTGCTTTGGAAGTGGAAGCCCCCCACTGCATAGGCCTGTGCTTAGCCTGAGACTGTAACCTAGGTGGTCTGCTGTTCCTGGGTTTGGACTGAGAATGCCTGGAAGAGACTGTAAAGGACCAATTCTTTGAAAGCCAATGCCTACTAAATCAGGGAGGCTGTACTTGCAGGAAATATTTAACAGTTTGCATAGATTTAGCTTTTTCCTCCATCTTTTTGAGGACTTCTTCTGCTTTTTTGCCAAACAGGCGGTCTTGGTTTAAGGAAGCATCCAGTAATTTAGCTTTGACGTGATCTGGAAAGTTTTGCTCCTTAAGCCAAGCATGCCTTCTAAGTACAGACCCAGTGACAGAAGCCTTGCAAGATGCTTCTAAAGAGTCAAAACCACATTGCAAAGTATGTTTAACAACTTGTTCAGCAAAATGCATTAAATCCCGTAATTCTTTGTGTTCAGCAGAGTCAGGAATCAATACCATTTTCTGTTTAAGTAGTCGCATAATATGCTGCAGGTACTTTAACATAAATTGGCAATTTAAAGCCCTGATGGACAAAGTAGCAGAAGTGTATACCTTCTTGCCCCATCGGTCCAAGGCTCTAGAATCTCTATCAGAAGGGGTAGGATTTTTGGCAGCAGTAGCCTTAATGCCCTTTCGTCCTTGGGAAATGGTCTCTGGATTTGCAGTAGGATTCTTGAAGAGGAACTTGTGAGAGTCAGGTACTCTGTAATATCTGTCAGGTTTTCTGGGAGCTGGAGGTAAAGTGTCTGGGGACAGGCTAGATTCCAAGAAGGCATCATCTACAATGTCCAGAACAGGAGGGATAGCTAAAGGCCTGTGTTGAGGAAGGAGTAAGAATTCCCTAAGCCACTTTTTGGAGTCAGAGTAATCCTTGGTTTCCCAGTGGAAATGCTCCCTAAGAGTGTGCAAGGTTTCACCAAAAGAAAAATCTTCTGGAGGAGAAGCAGAGGGAATGGAATCCTCTGCATCAGAATCCTCATATGTAGATAAGGGCAAATCCTGGTAATCAGAAAAAAACAGAAATATCAGAATCCTGATCAGAAGAATCAGAAGGAAAATCAGTTCTAGGTCTCTTAGAGGAGAAAGGCTGGCTTCCCCTAATTAAAGTAATAAGGTCTTCAGCCATTCTAAGCATTTGATTTTTAGGCGTATGGACCTGTCCATGTGGTTTGGACATTGGTTTTCTAAGCATGGGTCGAGTTTTAGGCCTGGATGAAGAAGATGGCGTCTGTTTAAAATGCAAATTTGTAGGCCTGAATACACCTTCCGAAGCAGGTGCCTGCACAGTGGCTCCAGACCCATCCAAGGTAGAGACATCCGCAGGTTCCATAGTCAAAGAAGCATCTCATGGCATACCGGACTCCGAATGGGTCTCAGTAGAGGCCTGTGAATCTGAAGTAGCAGGTATCAGGGGCTGCGAAAGCGCTTCACTGAGTACCGGCAAACTGGCGACTAGCTTAAAGGAAACATCGTCGGCAGTTTTGGACCTATGCGGTCTGTCTCTGTCTTTATCCTTACATTTTTTCAGAATATCGGTAGTCGGATGGCTTACCAAAGCCATTTCTGAATAGTTATAATGATTACCAAAATAATTTGCTGCAAAAACAGACTGACGACAAATAGTTCGGGGGTTGAATGAGGCACAAAACCAACAGCCAGGGACGTCATGGTCTGGGCCTAAGCAAGGAATGCAGTACACATAGAAATCTTTATGAGGTATTTGCTTTCCACAGGTAAGACAATTGTTAACTTTTACTGACATCAGTTAAGAGCAAGAAAAAGGATCCCCAACGGGGTACTTAACTTTTTTGAAGACTTCGGTTATGAAACTAGAAAACAAAAATTTCAGGAGTCGGCCAACCGGCACTTGCAAACTGCTTCTGCTTCGGCACCGCGTGGCAAGAAAGACTGCTGTAATCGAGTTGGCTGCATGTTTTATATCCCTGATGACCTGACGTCATGGAAGTAGAGACAACATCCGATGCAGGAATCCAAGACTTTGGTATTCAGGCCGGCTGAGGGGTACCTGCAGGCAGATAACCCAAATGTAATGACTGCAACAGTGAAACATGAAGAACATCATAATATAAATAAAACTGATAAGCTTTTTCTTACTTTTGGATAGAGGAATGACTGAAGTAAGGACCTTGGCTTGATCTAACAAGTTTTAAGTGGAAGCAAATAAATAAAAAAACACTGAATGAAATGAAGTGTTTTCCTTTAGGAAATAAATGTTCTCAGTGCAACATGAGAAGCTTGTAGCTGAAGGCACCAGTGTATCTGGTTCTTATGTTTCTATGGAGACATGCTGATAAGGACAATAAAACAGAATATATATTTTTTTCTTTTAATGATTTTCTGAAAGCATTCAAGTTGTTTTCTACATCTGTGAGAAAAATAAAGAATAGACAAAAACAGACAGCATTTAGTGGAGGTAGAAACACAGGCCATACCATGTGTCTTAGCATGGATGACTTTCATTACATGTCAATTAACGCCTGTGTATGCAGCTATCAGTCTGGGACAATTGTTCCTATTAGGAGGGTTGAACTTCATTACTTGAAGATATACATAGTTTTGTCTGTTTGCATTAAGTTAATAGGGTGTGTTTTGAGGGTGTGTGTGTGTTTGTGTGTGTGTGTTTGTTTTTGTTTGAGGATTTTCATTGAAACAAAACACTGTAAGATGTGGCATTGGTTCAAATGGATTTGGCAAGAAACAACTGTATAAAAGATCAACTTGCCAAATATTAGTGTATGCATGCAACACAAATGCTGAAATGAGATTTTAAAAAAGTGTTATACATAACAGATGTGAATAATAAATTCCTATCATAATGGCAACAATTGCTTATTATCTTTGAATGTGAATGGTCTCACAGGTATACAAAAAAAAAGAAAGACTAATGAACTATATTAAGAAATGCAGAGTGCAAACAGATATGCTATAGGATACACATTTGGAAAGAAATGAGCATGTAAATTTGATAAAGAAAAAATTTCAGTTTGGTTATCAGCAGATATCTGGGACAAAGCAAAAGGGGAGTACTTATATTACTTGAAAGAGGAGTTCCAATAGTGATAGAATAGGAAAAAAATATAATGGTAGATTTGTAGCAGTAAGGGGCTACTGGCAAAGGAGGAGGATTATGCTGGCATGTATTTATATTCTACCTAATGGAGCATAAGAAAAATTCTGGGAGAAATAATCAGCTTTTAGAAGGGAATACTACTTATTGGTGGAGACTGGAATTTGATTTGCAACACTGAAGATGTGTCTGTGGGCCCAGAAAATATAACAAAAGAGGGTAGATTTTTTTTAAGAACTGTATGAAAACATTTGTAATGGAAGCTGTGAATTCAGTGATAGGAGCTCAAGGAAAATGGACATTTTTTGCCCCAAGGTACAAAAACTGGGCTAGGCTAGATAGAAATTATATTTCACGGGAACGTGCATTTAAATGAAAGCTTTGATATGTATCTAGTAACTATAACAGATCATGAGCCAATGATGACTAAAATAAAAATGCAGGGCAATGAAAAGAAAGAGACATTGGCACTTCCCTATCTGTCTGTTAAACAGAGAGGAATTGAAAGAGCGAGTAGTGGAAATTAGTCAGGAGTTATTAGGAAAGATAGAAATTTCTTCAGAAAATATAGCTCGGGAGTGGGTTAAAATGAAACACAAGTTTAAATAAAAATAAGGTAGAAATAAAAGAAAAAGAGATGGGGTTAAGATGTAACACAAATTACTTAGATGGACTAACAAAGGTTAAAGTATTGCAGAATAAGGGGAATCTCCTAGATCAAGAACAGATGCAATTGCAGAGTGTTAAACAGAAAACAGGGGAGTACCTGGGTAACATGCTTGAATTAAGAAATGACTGCTGTTAAGCAAGTGTTTCAGATAATAACTCCAGAGCATAAAAGCTTTTAGAACAAGACTCAAGCAATGGAAAGTAGAAAAGTTTGTTGTCAAGCTTAGGGAGACTATAACAAGGAAAATAATCAGAGATCCTGTAGAGGTATTAGAAATATTTTGGACATTTTATGAAAATCTGTACAAAGCAGAGAAATGTAGAAATCAAGAAAAAGTATAAATTGAAATGTTAATTGAAGAACTGAATCTGTAATACCTAAAAACCCATTAGATCCAGCTTCATATAGGCCCATTTCAATTTTAAATCATGATTATAAATTATTTATGTCTATAATGGCTAAAAGAATGGAAAGTTGATGCCAAAATTGATAGATATGGATCAATGTGATTTTGTGTAGGGATGCAAACATTTGACAATATTAATAGAATAATGATAATCCAGAGGGAAGCAGAATGTAAGAAAACACCACTGTTGTGGATGGGTCTTGATGATGCAGAGAAAGTATTCGATACAGTAAGCTGGGATTTTATGATTAGGGCAATGGAAGCATTTGCATTCCCTCATATATTAATAAGGTTATTCAGGAGAATATATAAGAAATCAGAGGTGAAAGTTAAAAGTGGCAGGTTCCTCTCTGACAAGTTCTGTTTGAACAAGGTAACCAGACAGGGGTGTCCTCTTTCCCCTTTGTTATTTCCATTATATTTAGAACCATTGGCAAAGAAAATAAGGGACTCAGAAATTCAAGGGTATAATTGGTATTGCAACAAAGAAAAGTTGGCTTTATTTGCATGTGATATTATTTTGTACCTGATAAAACCAGAAAAGGACATTTCAGTGTTGTGGAACATTCTGAATCAGTTTCAAGCCTTTTTAGGATGCAAAATTAATGAAGATAAAACAAAGGCTATACCTGTAAACTATGTATCCATACACAAATTGGTTCAGCAATACCAACATTTATGAGAACATGATAAAATGAAGTCAAGAATAAGGGTTAAAAAGAATTCAGTTATGAAACTGTTAAGAATCCATGAGAAGTTATTAAACAAAACATAATACAAAAACTGAGAAACTAGAAGCTCTGTTTTATGGATATGGATAGCAAGATACAAGCAACAGGGAAAATGTTTTTAGTACCTCTAGTTTTATAAATAGGCAAAGCATAGTTTTATATGCCACAAGAGATGTTGCAGATAGCAATTAATAAAGAGTTGAATAATTTTATCTGGGAGGGGAAGAGGGCAAGAATCAAATGAGATAAGATGATGCTTCCAACAGAACAAGGTGGTTTCAGATTACCTGATTTAAATGGGTATTTCAGAGCTACACAGTTAAGGCTCATACATAGCACAAGCAGAAAGATATCATTCAAAGTGGAAAGAGATGATGATGAAACAGGTGGGAAGCTCAAGATATAAGGAGACAATGTGATTTTGGATGCAGATCTTTAAGAAGAATAACAATAACTATACAGAATATTACATCCATAAAGTAGCAGAAAGTATTCTAAGGACTAAGTCTACACTGAAATGGAGAAAGGAGATTCTACCGATAGGGATGACTGCAATTAGGGGTACACAGAATAGGCAAAAGAGGGCTGGAAATTACTGGAGAAAACTGGTAAAGGAATCAAGGTACTGGGAGCAAATAGAGATGGAAAGGTAATAGAATGGGAAGAGGCCAAGAATATATTCAGACTACAGACTGGAGACTGCCTTCCCTTACCAAGAATTGATATAACAGTACAGGCAAAGAGAAGCATGGGGATCCTCAGTGAAAGATCAGCACTAGTAAAGTTTTAGTAGAATCTAAAACAGAATCTGCTTTTTAACAGCATCTTCTAGAACAGAAACTGATGTTAAAAAGGGATAATTAGTAGGGCATATAAAATATTGCATGTTAACTATAGGAATCAATCAGATGAGTTTAGAAGGAATTGGGAAGAGACAGTTCACAAATAAACAATGGAAGGATATATGTATGGCTCCCAATTTTGCAACAAAGTCTAGAAGATTTAGAATTTTTGCTTGGAAGTGTTTGCAGAGGTATTTTTATATCCCAAACAGACTCCAAAGAATTTTTTCATCAGGTAGATTGCAAATGTTGGAGATGTGATGGGGAAGAAAGAGGTAACTGGGAACATATTTTTTGAAGTGTAATGAGCTGGAAGACTTTAAAAATTCCCTGCAGACTACTCTGTCATAAATACTGGGTGAGCACATTGGTGTAACTAAGGAAATTACTTTTTGAGCTGTGATACAGAGTTGGAATGGCAAAGACTTACTAAAGCCTTGCAGAGTTTAATTCTTGTGCTCGTCAAAAACTTTACTAGAAAATGCAAATCAAAGTCCCTACTAAAAGCAGTGATTATAGGAACAGAGACTGGAAGTGGGATCTTAAAAAAGGGTAGGGGCAAATTACATACATAAAATGGGAATTGTGGGAAAAATACATGCAGAATAATGTTTTGGAGGAAGAATGAGGTTTAAGGGAAGGCAGAAATTGAATGAGCTATGCAATGTTCAATTGAGAATGACCGTATAGAAGATTATATGTGATGTATAATGTTTGCAACTGAAAATATGTCAGTATGGTTTGTCTGCATTTATATAATTCAATAAAGATATTTCTTGTTAAAATGGAGTAATACTAACTATATTAAATTTCTGAAACTTTCATGCCTAGATAATTAATTTATAAAAAAAACATAGTGTTGAAATATTACAAATTATAATAAGTGAATAAAGCAGTGTTTTTAACGTATCCAAACTGAAGACAGTAGCAGCAGCTGATATAATACTGCAAACCCATATACAGAATGGGAAATGGAGGATAGTGATGATGATGGTGGTGGTTAATAAGGCAGCTATTTTAAATGTGATGGGGCTTGCAGTATTTACCTGTGAAATGTTTGCTACCTTTCCTCAAACCTTGAATGAATGCATAAACAAACAAACTAGGGTGGTTTTGTGGTATCTTTCATCTAAGACTAAAACATACAAGATTATGAGTCGGTCTTGGATAGTAACTGCTTATGTGTTCGAGACATGGATGCCAAACAATTCTCGAGGTGAATCTTGGCATCCATGTCTAGAACACATAATACAGGGTCACAATCAGAGGCCCACTCATAATTCTTTTTACTACATGGTGGTTTTATCTGCTCAATGTGCTACTTGTTAGAGTTAAAAAGAAAACAAAAGTGGAAAACGTTTTTCTGATTGCCAAAGCCAGTAAAGCACTTAGTGGGCACTGTTAAAAGGACAGCAACACACGTCAGGGGCATGGCAATATTTTGTCAGAAAGTCAGACAGATTGCATGAACAGCATGCAGAAACAAAGCTGTTATTTTGAGTTCTGCCACTGTGGTTTGCATTCTGACATCGTCATTTGTTAGTGGGTAGTGTGAGATCCGATCTTAACAATGCCTAGAAGGGCAGTGTTTTACAGTTAAAATTGGGTCTCTTGCTACTGAATTGCTTAACTAATTTGCTTTTTTTGTCAATATTGGAGTGCAATCATAGCGCTCCATATACTATATATGGATTACGTTCTCACAAATTACATCAATGACATAATTCTGGATTTTCTGACTGTAGCACAATTTCAAGTGAACCAAATGGTTTCAAGATAGGTTTAAATGCTGTGATGGATTCTTAATAGTTTGCAAAATCTGTCTGTTGTGTTTTTAATTTCTAATTCTAAAGAAATTAACTATTTTTACTTTTTGGGGTGAGGGTGATTCATTACAAACAATATACCAGGAATAATACGTTTGCTAGCTATGAAGCTTGACAACTGCTAATAAACAGTCGGACAAGTACTAAACAAATATCACAAATGCCTTTTATCCCAAGGCCGCTATGTGTCTACTAACAAAACATATACACAAGCAGCAGCAAACACATATGCATACACACACACACACACACACACACACACACACACACACACACACACACACACACACACACACACACAGACACACACACATACATTTACTCAGTCACTCTCTCACATTCAGACTTACAAAATAATCTTACAGTTTATTGAAACAAACTACTTTTTAATGTCTCTGAGTCTGCAAACACATCATATTTGACTGCTTGTTGAAGCATGGTTTGTTGAAGTGTAGGCAATAAACGCTACAGATGAATTTCCCTCTCCAATGAATTAAAAAAAGAATATTTAAAGTTTAGTTCTTCTATCCTACTAGTCCCAAATAATCAGAGCCTGCCAGTTCATTGTTTTCATGGAATGGTTGTGAACCGAAGGATCCCTGACTATCCTCATTGTAGAGTTGTTGTGAGCTTTTGGTATATGTCCTAAATCATTAATCCCAGCCCTTGCAGCAGTGATGCAGTATAATTCCTTATATGTGAGAAGAGGACTAAATCAGTTTACTACCTAAAGGATAGTTTGACCCAAGACTAGGTAGTAGGTTAAAGCACACTTTAGAAAAAGTACAGTTTTGTACCTACCATAAATGTAGATGTCCGATAGACATGCAACTGCAGTCATAACATGTGGGTTGTCCTGCCTCAGGCAGCCTTCCAAAGTCTGGGTCCGACGTCAGCTGATGTCGCATTTCTGGAGTATATAAGCATCAGCCGACGCCATTTTCTTCGGTGTTTCTTGCCCCAGATGCCAGGTGCCCTCCAAGGAAGGCTGTAATCAAATTGGAAGACAAAACAGGATTCCAAACAAATAAATGAACAATAAAACAAATACACCATAACAGATATCCCCAGCTAAGAGTAACAGGGATAGGAGTGGACCCTAGGCATAGAGGGGTATGGAGGGAGGAAAATCCGACTGCAGTTGCATGTCTATCGGACATCTACATTTATGGTAGGTACAAAACTGTACTGTGTCCTTCAAGAATGCAACTGCGGTCATAACATGTGGGTAGAATACCATAGCTTAGCTGGGGAGGAGGTATGCTCTAGGAAAGAGATGGTATGGCAATCAAACCCTGCAGGACTGCAAGCAAAGCCTGCTCTGGATCTGGAATATAGAGGGAGATTGTAGTGTTTGGAGAATGTGCACGGAGCTCCATGTAGCAGCTTCTAGAATGTCCTTGGTAGGCACCCTCTTAAAAATGCTGTAGAGGTGGCTGTAGCTCTGGTGGAATGTGGTCTGACATTGGCTGGAACAGTCTTTCCATGAAAGGAATAACAGAATCTGATGCAATGTCCAATCCATTTAGAAATAGTCTGTTTTGAAATTGCTTTTCCTTGACTGCAGGTAAGCTACAAAAGTTGTTCAGACTTCCTACTGGCCTTGGTTCTGTCCAGGGTTGTCTGTGAATGTCCAAGGTATGCAAAGTCTTTCCCTCTTATTCTCAGGATTGGGAAGAAAGCAGGCAGATGAATGGCTTGATTTAGAGAAACCCTAGATACCACCTTTGGCATAAAAGTAGGGTTGGTCATGAAACCCTGTCTCTGTGGAAAATAATAAAGGGTGGTATTGCCATTAGGCTGAATTGTTAAAACCCACAGAGCAGGATAAATTAGAGGTGAAATGTGAATTCCAGGAATGAATCCCCCCACTGTCTCTACTTCACCTTCCACTAGACTTATTTCATTTATTCTTCCTCAGTGGATGATACTACAATAGAAAGGGACGCTGCCTGTTTGGTCAGGGCCTACTTATCTATTAAATCATCTGTAGGGGTTTAAGGCAATCTAGAAATAGAAAACGAGAGTGCTCTGACCTTACTAGAAACAGGGCTCATCATCTTGGAACTACAGAAGAATCAGACTCTAAAGACAAACCTCTCACCAGTGAAAAAGTCAGGAGCAAAAACCAGAGATTATAATAACCTTTTCAAGCATCATGAACAGCAAGCCACCAGTGGAATGCTGAAAGAACTTTGACAAATCATCTCCTACAAGCATAATGGAGGCAGGAGAGCTGAAAAACATCTCCTCATTCAAGGAGGTAACAATCCTGGGGCCTAGCTGGCCTTAAAGAAACAAGAACAGCACGTAGGTAAACCAGGCATGATACAAACTGTAAAACAGTAGCAAAAAAATCCACAACCTGGAAATGTTAAGGTAAAATGCAGTGTTTATTCCAAACAGGAAAAGAATCATAAAGCTTTCAGGATCAACCATTCATCAGTGTGTAAAAAAGGGATCAAACGCCTTCTTTTAAATAATAAATTCAAACCATAAGACTAATCACATGACACAGTTGTAATAAGCACTTCAGTTTAAAGACATATATACAGGTAAAATGTTACTAAATGTCAGTATAGCCATAAAATGGATGTAACTAAGATCCGTCCACACAATATGTTATTTCAAAGTTAACTGTCTTCTTTTTAAAATAGGTTTAATGCTTACTGTTGTATTTAAACCTGGAAAACAATCAGCTTCTAAAAGTGTGATCCATGAGTATTCACATACTTCTAACTCATTGTTAAGACCCCCCCCTTTTTCTTCTGTCTGATTCAATCACTCTAATATTAAATGTATGTGTACTTCCTTTCTCCCTCATATGCTTACCCAAAGCATTAGTTGCTACCGCTCTACGTATTTCAGATTTGTGTTCAATAATTCTGTCCTTCAACCTTCTTGTGCATTTTCCTATGTAGAATGCTTGACACACGCTACAGCATGCCATATACACAATGGTAGTGGTATTACAAGTTGCAAAACACCTGAAAGTATACTTCTTCTTAGTGTTAGGATGTATAAATTCACAACTTGTATTTATATCATCCCAGCATATGCAAGTATAACAAGGAAATGTACCCTGTTCCTACTTATATTCAACTTTGTATTTAATATTATTTTTGAAGTTCTTATAGCATAATCTTTGCTTCAAATTTGGACAGGTACAATATGAGAACATGGGGGCCTCTCCAACTATTCTGATTATCTCAGGCATATTTTTAATAATACTGCAATTGTTTTTAATAATGTTCTTAACACTCTCTGATCTACGATTATATGTCATGACATAGCATATATTATTATTTTTAATGGAATTATGACCAGAATTATCATAGCTAGTATTACTAGAAAAGTGGGATCTCGCGTTACCTGTTCTTTCCATAATAACTTCATCTGCTGTACATCTTAACAATGAGTTATTATAACCACAGCGTTTAAAGTCTGTGGTCATTCTGTCCAGTTCCAATTTAAAGCTGGCCTCATCCATGTTCTGGTCATAATTCCATTAAAAATAATGATATATGCTATGTCACGACATATAATCATAGATCAGAGGGTTAAGAACATTATTAGAAACATTTGGGGTATTCTTAAAAATATGCCTGAGATAATCAGAATATTTGGAGAGGCCCCCATGTTCTCATATCTTACCTGTCCGAATTTCAAACAAAGATTATGCTACAAGGACTCTAAAAATAATAAAAAACTTGAATATAAGTAGAAAACAGGGTACATTTCCTTGTTATAGTTGCGTATACTGTGGTGATATAAATACAAGTTGTGAATTTATACATCCTAACACTAAGAAGAAATATACTTTCAGGTATTCTGCAACTTGCAATACCGCTGCCATTGTGTATATGGCATGCTGTAAGGTGTGTCACTCATTCTACACAGACAAATGCACAAGAAGATTGAAGGACAGAATTATTGAACACAAATCTGAAATACGTAGAGAGGTTGCAACTAATGCGTTGGGTAAGCATATGAGGCAGAAAGGAAGAACACATACATTTAACTTAGTAATTGACATCAGACAGAAGAAAAAAGGGGGGCATCTTAACAATGAGTTAGAAGTATGTGAATACTCATGGATCACACTTTTAATAGCTAATTGTTTTTCAGGTTTAAATACAGCAGTAAGCATTAAATCTATTTTAAAAAGAAGACAGTTTAACTTTGAAATAACATCTTGTGTGGATGGGTCTTAGTTAAGTGTTTTATGTATTTTATGGCTATACTGACTTTTAGTAACATTTCACCTATATATATGTCTTTAAACTGAAGTGCTTAATACAACTGTGTCATGTGATTAGTCTTATGGTTTGAATTTATTATTTAAATGAAGGCATTTGATCTCTTTTTTTTTTTTTACAAACTGATCAAAGGTGGATCCCGAAAGCTTTGTAATTCTTTTTCTGTTTGGAATAAACGCTGCATTTTACCTCAACCTTTCCAGGTTTTGGATTTTTTTACTACTGCCTAGCTGGCCCTGCCATGAACAAAGAGACATATGATTGCCAAGAATCTGAAGAAGAAGCGAAGTAAGTCCTTTACCTAAGAGAGATAAGCCTACCATTTTATTTCTTTGATGCACTTTCTCTAGTAGAAGGAGATCTCCACTGATATTTGTTTTTCCTTTCAGAAAAAAAGAATGAAGGGAGTGACACCTCTATGTTTTCTGTGTCTTTTCAAGGGAATCCCTTATAGCCTAGTAAAGAATGTGAACATGAATTCACATTTATGGTGGTGGTGGTGCTGCGGTAGCGTTGTCGCCTCACAGTTAGACGTTGCCCGTTCGATTCTCAGTTAGAGTGTCTTCTGTGTAGCAACATGCGTGAATGGGCGTTCCTTCGTTGAAGGTTGTGCGTTAGGCCCGGCAAGCCAGTACGTAAAAATCTACTGCCAATCATTAGCGGACCGGAGTTCCGATGTGGCGACCCCTAACCGGGAAAAGCCGAAAGACACAAACAAATAACAACATTCCCACCAAAGGCAGCAAAGGCAAACTGAGTGCTTGTCTGTTCTGATAGCAAAGTCAAACTGCATACTTTTCTGTTCTGCAATCTTCTGGCCACTTATATATGGTTTAATGAATGGGACAGACAATTTTTTTCTGCAGTGCGGGTAATGAAATGAAGCAATCAATTGGAAAATATTATAAAAAGCAAGAAATGTGCCAGATGATTAAATAACTGGTTCTGTTCTTGGTTCCATGAGACAGAATTACAAAAATGGTACCATGCCTTGTCATTTGAGAGCCTTGAGACCATCTGGTATAAGAAAGTGCTAAAGGAGTAAGGATCCCTTAACTGAGAGTACCACAAAGAAGATCCCTTTTTTCTGATGTATTTTCACAAAACAATAACTGCTACCATCAGGAAACCCACATGTACAATGATCAAGCGTGTGCTGAATTTTCACTGGGTAGAAACAGAAGACTTACCTTTTCTCCTCTAGATCCAGTTTCTCCTTTTTCACCCTGGAAGATAACAAAAAATCATGTGAGGAATAATATTAAATCTGATTATACGTCAATGCAGGTATAAGTTCCACCTTAACATACAGCAAGGAATCCTGTATCAATGTATAAAAAACAACTGAGCACCTTTTACAGAAGTAGCTGATAAAAGCATGCTACTGGTATTTGTTACACCAACCACACAGCATTGCAAAATTATTCCCATTATTACAAAGAAGAGCATGCACACTTAGCCTGCCTATAAAAAGGATATGGCACAGCTGCAGTAAAATATATGGCGTGGCCAGATGGTCTGAAAATGACATACCTGACCCACTGGTGCATGGTCAGTAAACAAAGCTGTCACAGGGAATGAACTTCTAGCAGTTTTTAGTCAGCATGACACCACCAAAAAAGTATCTTGTGTACTATATGACATGAAATCCACTGCTGTTAATCACAGCTCTATGCTACAAATTCTTTCTTCTACTTATAACGCACAAACACACAAGTACATATATATTACACAAATACGTGCACCTTTATGTTTTCATATCATATATATTACATGAAATAACATGCATTGTATTATACTGATCACTTTAAGTTAACCGTAACTCTGTAGTATGTATGTCATGAGCTTGTTCAAATGAAATTTTAAGTCTTTAGCATCATTTTAACTCTTGAACTATCTGTATAGCTTCTAAAGCTAGAATACTTAATGGATGTATTCATTCTGGACATATTATCATCCCTTTCGGGCACTTCTTGGTATACAATAGTTTTTCTTGGAAAATGGACTTTAGGATCCTCTCTCAGCAACTCTTGACTGTTACAGTTCTCATAGACTCATTCTCGTAAATGCACTGTTTCTGACAAGTCTGGTTTTCCACCTTCCTTAAACCGTGATTCCTTCACTTTGTAATGATTTTCTGGCACCAGTAATGCAGATGAAGTTGGTAATCTGACTTTCAAACTTCTTCCCTTTAACAAGTGAGTGACTGAGAGACTGAAGTTTACATTCCAAAGAGATAAGTATAAAAGGTACAGAAAACAATTATAAACTAAAAAAATGAACCCATTTATGCAATCATATATTTACATGAAAAACATCAAGTCTGATCAATGAAACAGACACCCACAAGGGCAAAAGTTAAAAAAATTTTAACCACAAGTTAAACCAAAATTTTATTAAAAAGCGGGCCCAATGAAAATGAGCAGTAAAAAAAATTTTTAAAAGAATTTTTCCACTTTTAGTCATAAAAAAAACCAAAAGGGAATCTTGAAAACAAAACAAAAAAAAAAATTTATCCTTTAAATGCAAAAATCTTTTTAATAACTCTTCTAATTTTTTCTTATTTTTAAAACAAAATTTAAATTTTAAAAAGATTCCCTTAAAAAAATTAAATGATTTTTGTTTTTAATAAAATAAAAAATTTTAAAAATATAAAATTTTAAAAAGAATTTTAAAATTTGCTATTTAAAAATTTTAAACTTTTTTTCCCCCGTTTATCTTTCCCCTTTTTTTTTTTTTTCAGATTTCAAAATTTTAACATATTAAAAAAAACTTGTTTTTTTTAAAAAATTTTCTCCTTAATTGGGAACCCCGAACTAAAATAATCCGCCGGAAAATTTTTATACCCAAAAATTTTTAAAAATTCCTTAACATTTTAAAAAAATTTTTTTTTTCCAAAAAATGTTTTTTCCCTCAAAAACCCCCTAATAAAGGTTAAAACTTTCCCTTTTAAAATTCCTGATGAAAACAAATTTTTCTGCCAGTGTGAACAAAATTTTTTTTTTAAATTTCATAAACCAAAGTTTTCATCCTGGTTTTTTTTCCAAAATTTTGTCTTAATAAACCCAAAAATTTTCCCTAAAAAGTTTAATTTCAAATTTTTACCCAAAGAAAAAATTCAAAAACCCTTTTTCCCAAAAATGTATTACCATTTATTTTTCAAGAAAAAATGTCTTTTTCCCCATGTTTTAAAATTTAACCCTTAAAAAATTCCCAAAATTTTTAAATTTTAAAAACCTTTAAAATAATTTCTTTTAAACCATGTTGACATATAAAAAGGTTTAAACCCTAGACACTTTTTCTTTTCAATTTTCTATTGCCCTTAACTTTTTGGGTTTTACAAAATCAAATTTGATCCTTACAATTTAACCAAACCGTTTTTCCCCTTTTATAAAGTAAAAAAAGTAACATTTAAAACCCTCTAAAATTTTTCCTTAAAAAAAAGCTTTCACAAAATTTCAAAAAAAACATTTTACTTTTCCCCCCCAAAATTCACAAAGCAGGGAATGCTTTTAATTCCCCTTTGGGTTTCCCCAATTTTTTTCCTTTTAAAAATTAAAATTAATCATTTTCCCCCCAAAAATTTTTCAAAATTTTGTAAAAAATTTCCATTTTTATTTAAAACATTGAAAATTTAAAACCTTTTTTTTTTCATTTTTATAAAAAACCCCTTTTTTTTTCTGGTGTTTTAAAAAAATTTTTTTTTAAAAACCCCTGTTTAATTTAAAAAACATTCTAATTTTTTCTTCATGTTTCCTTTTCAGTAATAAAATAATCATCCTTACTCAGATCAAAATCATTTTCATTAAAGTTTGTTGTTCCAGCAAAAAAATTGTTATGAGATGCAGAGGAACTACAACCGGGGTGGGAGAGTCAACAGGAGAGGGAGGTATTGAATTTTTGTAACAATTTTTTTGCTGGAACAACAAACTTTAATGAAAATGATTTTGATCTGAGTAAGGATGATTGTTTTTGTACTGATGTTAGTTTTGTAAACATGGAGGATGAAAACGGAATTATGATGGATTGTTTTAATATTAACAATGTGAATGACACTTGTTCATATCCTATTGTGACGGTTGAGAAGCTGAGTGTAAAAGCTATAGACGTAGGTAGTATATCCCAGCCAGATAGTGATAATAGTGGAATAGTAGTTATAAAAGGTGCAAACCACCAGTTGTTAAAGAAAAAAGGTTATTGTATCTACAACTACACTGACTTAACTATAAGTGATGTGCATTTTGATGTATTTTCAAAAGGGGTTAAGTTTGTACCAATGTTTAATTTGGATATAGCTAAGACTTTAATGGAATTGAAATTGTTTACTAGACAAATGCATCTAAAAATGTTTTTTGCAACTGAGGGAAGAGGTGCAGAGCATGTTATTATGGATGCTTCCAATGGTACAAGTGTTTTAAAAAGGAAAAGTACATTTATTCCCCCTTTTCACCCGGAAGTAATGGGCTTTGAAAGACTAGTGGAATCTCAGATAAGGAAGAAGCTAAATGGTGTTTATGTGTGGCAGGATAATCTCTCAGCTCAGGAGAGGGAGCTGTTAGATTCCCTTAAAAAATCTGGCAATTTAGGTTCATGAAACCGGACAAAGGAGGAGGGATGGTAATAATGACAAAAATTGACTATATTTCTGAAATATCTGCACTACTGAACAGGGATGAAACATATGCGACTGTTTCAAGGAGTGAAGTCAACAGAGCATATTCTAAAATTGATGTGTTTTTATATGATGCATTGTTCCAGGGTAACATAAATGAGGTTGAATATGATTTTTTAACTGTAAAATTTCCAAAAATCCCGACTCTGTTTGGAATCCCAAAGGTGCACAAAGGAACAGATAGGTTGCAGTTTAGACCTATAGTGTCAGCTAAGGGATCAAAGACAGAAACCCTAGCAGCATTTATTGATATTTCAGTCAAACCAGTGGTAAACGCAGTTGAGCACGTTATCAGGGACTCATGGCACTGTCTTGAAAGGTTTAAGAAATTAGAGAAGGTTAATTGTGATTTTGGTTTTCTTACAATTGATGTTGTAAACCTTTTCTCAGTCATCCCACATCAGGTAGGATTGGACATGTTCTATGAAGCTATGGTAGAAAGTGGTTTGACTGAAGGATCTAAGGCCAATTTTTTGTTGGAATTGATGGAGGTGGTTTTGAAGAATAATTTTATTTCTTTTGAAGGTGAGATATTTCAACAAGTTTTAGGTGTTGCAATGGGTGCTAAATGTGCCCCAGTTTTTGCAAATGCAGTTTTGCTGACGTGGGAAAGAGAACATATTTTTGCATCTAATAGGTATTTTGAAAACATACTTATGTACAATAGATTTTTAGATGACATACTGATTCTATGGAAAGGGGATGAAGAATCAGCTAATGAGTTTATTGAATTTTTGGGGAAAACAACAAATTTTTTGAAATTCACATTCCACTGGCAGAAGGATGGGATCAACTACTTGGATTTGTCAATTTGCAAAACTGAGGGGGGTTTTACAAGTAACATCTATAGAAAGGAGAACTATTTGAATTCTTTGTTGCATTTTACCAGTTGTCATCCCTTCCATCAGCGGAAGGGATTGATTAAAGGGCAAATGGTGAGAACATCGAGGTTGGTCAGTGATGAGGTAGTGTTCAGAGAGGAATTATTTAAACTTATTGGTATGTTCCTGGATCGTGGGTACCCTTTAAAGTTGTTGCTTAGTATAAGAAGAGATGTGCTCAAAGAAAGGGGTGGTAAGTATGCCCCAATTTTACTTACAGGGGTAACACTGGTTAAGGAACAGCAGGCCGATACAATAGGAATGAGAGGTGAAGTACGTTTAGTGCTAAAATATAATCAAAGGACGCCTGAAATAATTGAAATTGTGAAAGAAGTTTGGAACCTATCTTTGAGTGAAGAGATTAAAAAGATTATGGGTTCAATGCCAGTAGTTGTATATAGTAGGGGAGAGAATTTGAAGGGCATTTTGGAAAAGAAAAGTAAGAATAATTTTAAGTCTATCATGAAGAAATGTGGCTTTTGCACATGGTGCAGATTTGTTAATGAGAGCACATATGTCTGTGTTAGTGGGTATAAATATACAATTCCATGCCCTGGACAATGTAATTGTTGCACAAAGAATTTGGTTTACTTGGCTACTTGTACCTCCTGTGACGCTTACTATGTAGGTAAGACTATAAGGAGGCTACGTGATAGGGTAGCTGAACATATGAGGTCTATTAAAAAGAAAGATATGCACAATGCACTTTATTTACACAGCACGAGATGTATAGAATTCAGCAAATTTGTATTTTTTGTTATTGGTCGTGTCTTGGATTGTGGGGAAGGGGGTGATGTAGTAAACAAAGTAGGGGCATTGGAGGCAGAATGGCAGATTAGATTAGATGCCTGTAGGCCTCCCGGCCTAAATGACCATATTTCCCTGAAACCTATGTTAAAACTCAGATCCCAGCAAATTTGATGTATTTTTAATATTCTTGATATTTATTAATGATGTATTTTGATAATTTTATTTATTTTGTATATTAGAAATCAAATGACACATATACATTTTGGTAAGAATGTTGAAGTAACATTATAGGAGGTTTTAATCTTTTAATGTATTTTTAAATATTTGTTAAATATAATACATAATAGATTAACATAAATATAGTAAGAAGTTAATAATGTATGGAATTATTTATTAATGTACATTTATTAAGGAAAGGGAGTAACTGTTTTTTAATTTTTTTAAGTGTGTTTAAGTATGGGTTTTATTACAATGTCATCATATTCACCATATTTAATTAAGGTGTAATTAAGGTTTGGTGGGTGGTATCATGCTTAACCAATGGTGGAAAATGTTACTGTTTAAAAAGCATTTGGTGTGCTTCAACAAATGACTCTGATGAAGCCGGATTGTTGGCGAAAGCGTTTGTGTGCTTAGTCTGTTATTGCCAGTCTGTCTTTGCTAATAAAATTTTATTTCGTTGGTAACCTGTTGGTAATCCGTTGGATGGTTATTGGACTTTGTGGGGCTTTATCTATTATACTGATCACTTTAAGTTAACCGTAACTCTGTAGTATGTATGTCATGAGCTTTATATGTCATATATTGCACTTTTGCACTTGTTCTAATGCAATTTTAAGTCTTTAGCATCATTTTAACTCTTGAACTATCTGTATAGCTTCTAAAGCTAGAATACTTAATGGATGTATTCATTCTGGACATATTATCATCCCTTTCGGGCACTTCTTGGTATACAATAGTTTTTCTTGGAAAATGGACTTTAGGATCCTCTCTCAGCAACTCTTGACTGTTACAGTTCTCATAGACTCATTCTCGCAAATGCACTGTTTCTGACAAGTCTGGTTTTCCACCTTCCTTAAACCGTGATTCCTTCACTTTGTAATGATTTTCTGGCACCAGTAATGCAGATGAAGTTGGTAATCTGACTTTCAAACTTCTTCCCTTTAACAAGTGAGTGACTGAGAGACTGAAGTTTACATTCCAAAGAGAAGTTTCATAGGTTTTGCTTTGGCTTTCCTAAGAGTTATCAGAGACTAAAACAAAGACTGAAAAGGTCACACAGAAAAAAGCAATTAGTAAAAACTAAATGAAAACTCCATCCAAGCTAGAACTTCCACTGAGTGACCTGTCAAACCTTTTATATGAAAGGCATGCAGAATATATACAAATGACCCTTATGAACATCAGGTGTTTCAGCTATATGGAATTCTCCAAATTCTAATGACTTATTTCTTTTTAAATCATTTCAATGAACAATTTCAGGCCAATAAAGACAAACCCCACTAGCTGTGGAAATGCAAATTTTAACCTTGTTATGCCCTAAGCAGCACATGTAACTAATTAGAAAAACACAGGACTGTTATGCCCAGCTGATGTCCATTACCATTAAGGTAACTGCAAAATATCCCAGTTAACAAACTAAAACAAGATTGAAAAGGTCACACAGAAAAAACAATTAGTAAAAACTAAATGAAAACTCCAGCCAAGCTAGAAGTTCCACTAAGTGACCTCTCAAACCTCTTACATCAGAGGCACATGGGATATATGCAAATTACCCTTATGAACAGCAGGTGTTTCAGCTATATGGTGATTCTGAATGCCTATGACTTATTTATTTTAAGTCGTTTCAATGGACAATTTCAGGCCAATAAAGCCAAGCCCCACTAGCTGTGGATATGCATATTTCAAAACGACTTAAAAAGAAATAAGTCATGGGCATTCAGAATCACCATATAGATGAAACACATCATGTTCATAAGGGTCATTTGCATATATCCCATGTGCCTCTGAAATAAGAGGTTTGAAAGGTCACTCACTGAAGTTCTAGCTTGGCTGGGGTTTTCATTTAGTTTTTACTAAAAGTCATCAGAGGAAATTTCATAGGTTCATAGGTTGGTACTAGGCTATCAGCCCTAGGGCCTATACAAGCCTAGACGTAACAATTCCCTGGTTATTTCTTCCCACACTATTTACTTTCCTGGACCCCTGTCTAGCAGGGTGACTGATGTGATCCCCGGGGTGAATTTTCTTTCTCCAATTCAATCATCAAGGTTCCTTTTGAAGAGGGCCAAAGAGGTGCTCTGCTTGACATGTAAAGGCAGTCTATTCCAGAGTCTGGGGAGTCTCTGGGTCTGCAACCTATCCCTCCAGCATGTTTTGTTTACCGTGATGACAAGGTTTAGATCCCTGGAGAGTGTGGCTCTGAGAGATTGGGATTTCTTTAAGTGTAGTATGTCCAACAGCTCTGTGTTTGACATGGCCTTCTTTGTTAAGCAGAGATCACCTCGGAGTAGATGATATGCGACAGAGTATAGCTGGAGTTTTTTAAGGCGGTCAGCATAGGGCATCTGCTTTAGGCCTGTGATTCTTTTAGTGAGGTATTTCTGCAGCCTTTCCAGTTGTTGCAGATGTCTTGAGAGGTACATACCAAATGGGGTACTGTATTCTATAATGGGTCTAATGAGGGATGAGTACAGTGAAACAATGACCTCCTTTTTTCTGGATGAAAAGCCCTTAGTGATGAGGTGTGCCACATAGAAGGATTTCCTGACTGTTGTGGCAATGTGGTTATTAAAGGTGAGACCACTATCCACCTGTGTCCCTAGGTCTCTGATCACACTTGCGGTGTTTAGTGTACTGCCACCTATGTGGTAATTCACGGGTACATGTTTTTTCCCAAAGGGGATAACTATACATTTCTTGGCATTGAGCTTGAGCCCATGGCTCTGGCACCAAACATCTGTTTCTGTAAGGCCCTTTTGTAGAGTATCCACATCATTTGGGGATTCAATAATGGATCCCAGTTTGCAGTCATCTGCAAACTTTGTTAGCCAGAGTCCCTTAGTGTTGGCCTGTACGTCAGAGAAGTAGATGCCAAACAAGAGAGGTCCCAGGACTTTCTTTTCAAACATGTAATGTTGTGATGAGTTTTACTGCAATGTCCTGTATTATTTGAGCCTTAGGTGGGCTCTTCTGAAGGTCCCCTTTTCTCCACTGCAGTGCTTCCATTTAGGGATATGTGGGGGTGCATCCCCATGCAAAAAAAATAGTTTTTATAGTTTTTTTTAATCACTGTTTCTGGATTGCTTTTTTTGATAAATGGTGAGAGGAAGAGTATGCTGTGATGTGTGGTAGGTAAATACTTTTGCTATTACTTTTATACATCTGATTCCTCACTGTTTGAAGTATCACAATGGATAATGGGGTGTACCTGTTATATGTCTGAATTCATGTTCATGCATAAATCTTCTCAATTTCTGACTTCTGTACTGCAGAACATTGTCAAATATGTATACCCCTTGGTCAATTCTGATTGTTTCTTAAACACAAACTTGTCTTTGCTTAGATCTTGGCTCATTAGCAGCAGTACAAAAGAATTGCCTGCTCACACCCTTGTTCTCCCCTCCCCCTTCCCTGTTTAGTATCTTAAGCCAATCCCAAAGTTAATAAATATTACCTGTGGCAGGCACAATTTTTAAAACTACAACCACCCTGCTACAGGCCCCATGAAGAGCTCAGTGTCTCTCCAGTAAGTGTTTTACAACTGTATATGCTTATTTATGTTGAATTGTGTTACACAGGCATCTAACATGATTTATGCTTTATTACTGGAGGTTACTATGGCATGCTAGCATTGTGTTTGTCTGCACCAAGTTGTTTTTAGTATAATAGTGTGTACTATCTGTATAGTTGTACCTTGTTAACTAATATTATTCCTGTATATGTGGTGTACGTAGACAGCTCATACTGGTATCTAATTATTTTTATATAATTGTGGTGTTAGTGGTGGATAGAATCACATTAGAGACCCAAGACAGAGTGCTGCTTGCTATATTTTTATCTGTGACTGCATACCTGTCAGCTGAGGCCCCTTCTCACTGATCTGTTTTTCCAGTTGGCTCCGTATCTGCATATACCAATAGTTGATTCAAGACATATTTTCCTGTATGCAGTAGCTATTTGCTCAGTTTGTTTTGTAATCTTTATAATGCATCCTTACCATCTCAAAAGTGCTTACTCCTCTCTGTACTCTTCTTTTCTAGACCCAGCACCACTCTAAGTATTCAGCTGCTGTGCCACCTTTATCTTTTATCTGACCAGTGGATACACTGTTATAAGAAAAGCACAGTCCGGGTCTGAACTGTCTGCAAACACAAACAGCTAAAGTTAACTTTGTGCATGTGTCTACCTGTTTGAGCTAATATTCATTATCCCCGGGAGAGCACTCTGCCCCCCCCCCCACACACACACACATTTACACTCATCTTTCATTTCTCTTTTATTCCCTTCTGTTAGCAAACAGTATCCATAACTGATCAAATACCATGTGTTTGTTAATTTAAATTGACACCACAGTAGCATACTGATACAAGGTTATCCTGTTCTTCCACCTGAGAAATGGTTAAGAAAACACTTACAGCTTCATTGCAGTCCTTGGTCAACTCTCATTGTTTCTTAAACACAAACTTGTCTTTGCTTGGATCTTGGGTCATCCCGCTCCATTCCCCATCAATATGCTTGGGCTCACTCCGCTCCACTCCCTGCCCCCATATCCCACCTGCCCCCAATACCTGTAATTTAAACTTGACCAAGCCACATCCACCAGAGTTCAACCCACCAAATCTACTTAAGTAATTATAACTAACCCCTCCCATTACAAATTACTACCTATCTACAATAATTTGCAATCACACACAGCAGCAACTACCCAATAGAAACATACCCAGTAAACACCTCAAACATCTCATACATAACTTCTAACATTGAATATGTGACATTAAAATCCACCCCTCCTACACTAAAACTTCCTACCACATTAACACAAACTATCAGTATTACCTTCTCGGGTACCCATACCCATACTTTACATTTTTACTAATATCTACTTAATCCCAAACTCACTCCCCATTATATCCTGAATAGTCATCATGTCTACCAAACCTCTTTCACTTCTAACTCAAATACTACTACTTATTACCATTTCTTACCTAACCTATCTCACCCAACCACTCAGTGCAAATCACCCACCCCAATTTCATACAACTAACCCATTCTCCATGATGCACACATATTCCTCAACTTGCATATCATCCAGTCTCTACCCCTTCAATAATAGTATGTTCTTCACCTACAAACTCTTACCTAACCCCACAAACTCTACTCACATCTATATTAGCCACATCCCCATAAAACCTACACCTCATAGATTACATACCAAGCAACTCAAATACCTCTTCTGCCATCTCATCTCTATCCTTCTCTCTGGTGACATTCACCCAAACTCTGGCCCTTCTCCCCCCACACATCTCAACCTCCCAATCCCATCCTCTTCCTACAACTGGTAAACCCCTCCATTTCTCAGCTCTAAATGCTCAGAGCATATGCAACAACATTCCTAACTTCCATGCCTGGCTTCTCCATAACCAACTCGATATTCTGGCTATCTCAGTAACCTGGCTCAAACCTCATATAAAAGACTTTGAACTAACACCACCCAACTACTCCATAATTAGGAAAGATAGAACACATAAAAAGGGAGGGGAGTCGCTCTCATCTACTCATCATTCCACTTAGTTACCCCCTATACCAAACCTATTCCCAAATTTGGCAAGGCAGAACTAATTCCAGCCCTACTTCATATAAACAAACATAAACTTATATGCATAGTCTCCCTTTATATCCTTCCTGGAGACAATGTCTTAACCCTTGAAGATATTCTCTCCTGGTTCTCTAACAACATCACTAATGAAACTATAATTCTGGGGGATGTTAATATTAACTGGTCAACAATTCAATCTCCTACAAACTCACTTAAAATAAACTTGTACAACTTCACTCAGCTTATTAACTCAACAACTATGCCTTCCAAGAACTTCCTTACTGGATGCACCCTGGACTGGATTCTAGTTTCTCATCCACATTACATCTCTGATAGGCACTCTGCCCGACCCATTAGGTGACCACTTACCCACTTTTGTCCACCGTCTTCCCTCCTGCACATAACTAACTCATACCTACACCTTCACTCACTGTCTAAAAAACTTTAATCCTAGCACATTCTCAAATGCACTGAAAAAAATGAACTGGAACCCACTAAAAACCCTTCCCATAGAAAATGCTGTTACCTACTTTAACTCAACTTTCCTCAACTTGCTTGACTTCTTTGCCCCTCTGAAAACAAAATGCATGAGAAGCAATCCTGTACCTTGGCTAACCAAAAATACCTTACTAGCCATGCAATTCTGGGATAAAGCCTGGAAACGCTACTCCAAAAATAAAACTATCACCACCCTTAATTAATTTAAAACACTTCATAATAAAATAAAAAAGTATTATCTCAGACTGCAAAGCCTACTTCTCTACACTCCAAACCAACCATAACACCAACCCCAAAAAAATCTGGCATGGAATCTCCTCCCTTCTCAACCCTGGCAAAAAAGAAAACCCCTGCCCTGATCCAGATGCCTCTGAATTGGACTTAGCCACCCAATTTAACACTTTCTTTATCAATTCCATCATCCTTTACTTCCCATTCAGCTTCCCCACCCTTATTTCCATCTATCCGCCCCTCCACTAGCATCTCCTGCTCCCCACCTCCTCCTTTCTCCTTCAACCCCATCCCTACAGCCACCATAAAAAAACTTCTACTAACATTAAAATCTGGCTCCAATGCCCCTGATGATATACCCTCATATTTCTTAAAAGTTGCCATAGAAGGCATAGCTCTTCCCATCTGCATTCTTATAAATAAATCCATTGCTGAATGTCAAGTTCCCCAGCTCTGGAAAAAGGCCTTTATTATTCCACTCCATAAAGGTGGTAATAACAATAATATCACAAACTTTCGATCTATCGCTATCTTATCCCCCATTTCTAAACTTCTCGAAAAATGCATCCATCCACAACTTCTGCCTTACTTCATAAACAACCAACTTCTAACCCCTACTCAACATGGTTTCAGACCCAGCCACAGCACTAACACAGCTCTACTCTCCTTCCTAGAAACAGTTAATAAGGCCGGTGACACTGGCTACATCATGTCCACTCTCCTCCTTGACCTCTTTAAGGCATTCAACACTATCTCTCATAACCTTCTTTTCACTAAACTCTCCAAACTAAATCTATCACACTCCTCTATTAACTGGTTTACCAGTTACCTCTCAAACAGGCAACAAGCAGTCAGATGGAAAAAAGCCACATCCCCTTTTCTCAGTACTCCCACAGGTGTCCCCAGGGTTCAATTTTAGACTCCCTTCTATTCAATATATTCATAAACGATTTCTACCAAACTATCCCAAATGCCAACCTTGTCCAATATGCCGATGATTCAACAATAATCATCTCTGCCTCTTCTATACCCATCCTAGTTAAATTAACCCAAGATGCCTTCTCCTCCACTGAGCAATGGATGATGGACAACCATCTAGCACTCAATGCTACTAAAACTAAACTCATGATATTTATGGCTTCCAAAACACCACCCTAGATAAAACCTCATTCTCAGTCACCAGTCAAAATAATACTCCTCTCGAAGTATTCTCTAATGCTAATCTACTAGGAGTCCTGATCGATGACCAGCTAAAGTTTTATAATCATCTACAAGTAAATATCAAAAAAACACAGAAAAAAATATGCATGCTTTGCTGCCACAACCGTTACATGTCTCCCTCCACTAGGCTCACCCTCACCAACACTTACCTTATCCCATCCCCTCCTATATGGTGCCTCTATCTTTACTAACCTGCAATCATTCCTCAAGACTAAACTCTCCTCTTGCTATAATAAAATAATAAAATTTGCAACCGGCCATAGATCCCATCACTACACTGCCCTACACCAACTAAATTGGCTTGAGCTGTCTAATTACCTCATCTATATTTAACTTGTCCAAGCACACAAACTTATTTTCATCCCCCCCTTCTCTCTGTCCCTCTCTTGCCACCACCTTCAAAATGCACCAACCAAATAGACTTTTGAGTTCTAATTCCCAAAATCTAATTGAACTGCATAAACCTGCCCGTCCACCAGGCAAACATCTAATGTCCTTCTCTCTAGCATGTCATTGGAATTCCCTCCCACCTCTCATCCACACCACCAGCAGCCTCTCTTCATTCAAAACCTTACTTCACACACACACTTAACTTCACTATGGGAATGCTCTTGCTCCCACCCCACATAATCTCCCTACAGTATAGCTACTCTGTATAAGCTATAATTCACAATAGCCTCCCATTGTTTTGTACCCCTAATAAACTCTAGGAATTAGCATAACTCCTAGATTGGTACAATTCAGTAGCCTAGAAATTAACTGCATGAATTAGCATAACTGCTAAAAAATTTAGACTGTTTCTGTTATTGCATTCTGCTAATATGTTCAACTGTTAAAAACTCTGACTGTTTGTAAATATTACTCTTATTGCATTGTACTAATATGTATTTTTCTATTTGTTTAATTTTGCTTCATTTGTGCACATTACATTTCCCTCATAACTTACTCATGTTAAATCTGTAATTTGTAATTTTCTGGAGCTTTTTCCAACAGTACTCCGTTGAAAATGGGCTCCTCATGGCCCAATGGACTATCCTGGGGAACAAACTATAAATAAATAAAATAAATAAATAAATAAATTGAGACTACATACATAAATGCATTAAACACACCTGCACTTGGTGTGTCTGTCAGCTTGTTTCTAAGAATTTAGAATAACAATATGACATACATTAATTCTTTCTGCACATATGAGATACATGACTTGTATATAAAATGGACTAAATCGGTGGCCATTTGACTTTATACAAAAAAACTGTCCCTCACTATCAGGGTATACATGGAGCATGCTCATCAGCATCTCTTATTCTGGACTGGTGGTATGGAATGTACTGCATATGGCCCAATTCTGCACAACTTATTCTTTATGAGCTGACATTCCTCTAAAATACATTGTGTCTTTTTTTGCAGCTTACACTTGTCAGATATGATTCATGTATCCTCTCAAGCATTTATCTTATTAGTTTATTGGAAATTAATATTTTGTCAGTTTGACAATTACGCCTGGGTACAACTTATTTCTTTCTTTAAAGAAAAGTATGGCAGAATTTCTTTATTCACTGATGATTTTTTTTGCTCAGGTCCACCTCTCACTATAACTTCTTTCTGTAACAATATCTGGTAGGAAGTGTCAGTACACTTCTGAAATTCTTTACATTTCTTTCATTGGTTTATATAGCAAATCTTCATATTTCTCTGATAAGTATGTTCTGGGCATAACAGATAAACTCTCTCAATTAGGCATCACTCTGTATGTTACCAGATGGGTAGCTAAGTGGCTCACTGATAGAACCCACCTATTCAAAATAGGGGAAGCCACCTCAAGCAGTATACATGTAATAAGCGGTGTACCCCAGGTTCGGTCTTGGGGCCTCTGTTATTAGGGATATACTTTTCTGAGGTGCAGACCAAAGCCAGTGGGCTATGGCTGACCAAGTTTGTAGATGACTGCAAGCTGGGCACTGTCATCAATTCCACTAGTGATGTGGACATCCTCCAAGAGGGTCTCACCCAGAAAAATGACTGGTGCCAGAAACATGGCCTCAAGCTGAATACCAAAAAATGCATCTCCATCCCCTTTGGGGAGAGTGACATCCCCACAAATGATCACATTAATAACAACGTCCTAGGCATGCAATTAGTCGTGAGGGATTTGGGCAAGCAGGTTGATAGTAACCTGACTTTTGAACATGATGTTGCTTCTGTTGTAAGGAAAGTTTTCTACATGGCCCACCTCATAAGTAAGGATATCTCATCCAGGGACAAAGAAGTCATAACATCCATGTATTTTTCCCTTATAAGTCCCATTACTGAGTACAATGCCCAGTTCAGCATGTACATCTCAAAGCACATGCAGCAGCTGCAGAGACCACAGAGGTTCCTCATCAGGAGAGTCCAGGGCCTAAAAATCTACCATACACAGACAGGCTAAAAGCCCTATCCCTCTAATCAGTTTCATAGAGATTACTCAGAGGTGACCTCTGTCTGGCATACAAGGTGATCTCGGAACCTGCCTTGATGGGACTGCTGCATATCCATAAGTCAAGCTCCACTTAAGTGACCTGCACTGGTCTGTGACATGAATAGGACTTGTTTGTGGGACAGATTTGTGTTCCAGAGACTACCCCATCTGTAGAATAGACTCCCTCCCCACGTAAAACAGGGGGGTCTATATTAGGTGATCGAAACTTTAAGTAATCGAATACCTAAAGGTAGAGACCTAAACAGCAAAAGCCGTAAACATCAAATGGCCACTTCCGTGAATTCTTTCATAGGAAAAGAATTTACTTGGCCTTTATCAGGAGTCTGCCCTTTTCTCCACTGTAGAGCAATCTAGGAGTTGGTATATTTAGTTAGGGGGGGTGTGCCCCCTACATGGGGGGTTGGGGGGGTTGAAGTCCCCCACTCGATTAGGGTTTGAAAATTTTTTTGTCCTTCGGCCAAGCGAATTCTTTCCCTACGAAAGAATTCGGGGAAGTGGCCATTCGATGTTTACAGCTTTCGTTGTTTTGGTGTTGAGCTTTAGGTATTCGATTACCTAAAGCTTCGACTATATAATATAGACCCAAGCGGGGTACCTCTTTACCCCTTTCTAAGCGCAACCTGGATAACTGAATATGAAACAGAAAATACATCCCTGGGATTCTACCCGTGTCCCTGCTGGGCAAGGGCATCGGGTGTTGACTTGTTTAAACATGGGCTAAACTCTTGGCAGGACTTATAATGGCCTCAGGGCCAATAGCCAAGTAACTTTCTATGATCCTATGATCTTATATTTGCTTTGTGTTGTTCCTTTTACTTTCAGATAATTCTTCCATAGATTAAGTAACATCCTCTCCTATTTCTGAAAATCCCTGTGCAATGACTTTCTGAATTAAACAATGGTTTTATTCTGCTTCCACCTTAACTTTTTTGTTATATACATATTCATATAATTTCTTTCATTCATATGTTATATATTTTGTTTTATATATAAATATATATATATATATATATATATATATATATATATATATATATATATATCTTCTGTGTATCTGTTAATGCTCTTCCCTGACAGGCAACATATTTATTCTCTTCTTGGAGCACAGCTCTTGCACAAATCTAACTAGCATCTGTTTACAATGCAACTGATTTATTAGCATTATAGTAATTTAAAGTCAGTGTATCTGTAACCAATTTATTGAGTATAGCAAAGTTCTTTTCCTGTTTTTAGTTCTAGTTCCAAGCTACAGTCTGCTGTAATAGCTTTCTCAGAGGCATAGTTATCTCAAATATACTAGGTAAACACTTTGCAAGATCATTTCTAGAAACCTCTATAATATCTGTTTGTTTTTTGCCTTTTGTATTTGCACAACTCATCTGAGTTTTTCTATATCAGGCTTTAGTCCACTATGGCCCATGTCTTTTAAACTTGTGAGTCTTATGTTGTCATTTAATGTGGAATTATGCTGTCTTAATATACTCAGCAGCTGTTATCAGTCAAGTCATATGCTGTTATTGAGTCTGCTGACCCAAAATGAACAGATTACGTATTATATGACAATATCTTCCACAACAGTGGAACGCTTGGAACATGTTTGAATTAAAGATGTACCAAATAGACTTCTAAGGAATCTATACTAGACTTATATGGAAACAATCCTAATTTGTGTATAATAATGAAAATAACTTAGATTTTACATAGTTTAGGACACTTCTTCCACTGTAATCATTTGGTATTGCTGCCTTTAGTCACATTATTCAGATTATTCCAGCATAGACAAAAACAAATCTTGTCTTGATTCACAACAATAAATACAATATTTACTCATTCTTTTGGGTTCTGGTGCTCCTTTATAACACTAGTGCTTTCCATTCACTTCATAGGTTCATAGGTAGGTACTAGGCTATCGGCCCTAGGGCCCATACAAGCCTAGCCAAAAAATGTACCCTGGCTTTCGCCACCTAAGAAAATTATTTTCCTGTGCCCCTGTCGAGCAGAGCCACAGAAGTGATCCCCGGGGTGAATTTCCCATTTCCCATCCAATCATCAAGATTTTTCTTGAAGAGTGCTAATGAGGAGCTCTGTTTGACATAAATAGGTAGTCTGTTCCAGAGTATGGGAAGTCTCTGGGACAGGAATCTATCCCTCCAGCATGTTCTGTTTATTGTGGTGACAAGGTTAAGGTCCCTAGAGTGTGTAGCTCGGAGGGATTGGGATTTCTTTAAGTGGAGCATGTCCAACAGCTCTGGGTTTGACATAGCTTTGTATGTTAGGCAGAGATCGCCCCTGAGTAGGCGGTATGCGATGGAGTAAAGCTGGAGTTTACTGTAACTTCAGTTACTGATTCTCTGTTATCTTCCTTTAAGCATGTATCAGTGACACAGTAACATGATTTATGTGCGTTCAATGTTTCCTAAATAGCTTACTAAGCCAATAAATAAATCAGCATAGACATGCATACTATCACTGCTATGGCTCTGCTAAGAATTTCAGATGTCTCCATAACCGTGTAACCAGTAGTCTATACAAGCACTTTTTTTGTTTTGCAATGTAGATTTGTTTTTTTTTTTCATTTCTAGCTTATCACAAGTCAAATGGTATGAAGTATTTAGAGTATACTTTAGGACTCCTACTTAAAAAAAGAGTCCCGTTCTCTTATTTCTATATTCCCACACCAGTAAACAAGATAATTTTGCTAATGTTTTGCAAACAACTCTATAGTAAATCAAGCTTTCAAGCTACCCATGTCTCTATTAGCAGCTGTGGTACCCCCACACTGTTCTGGTGTATGAAACCAGAAAGCAGCAAATATAACAAATGACAGCACTCAAGAACCATGATGGAAATCACAGCAAACTAGTTTTGCCCACCCATTGGGCTTCTTCAGTGAACATAAAAGCAATCACATTCCTGCAGTTGCTCAGTCACATAAACTTCAGTTTCCCACACAAAATGCTATGTGGCTAATGTGAATGCTGCAAGCATGAATAATATAGCTATGCAAGTACTAATCATATACGTAGGCATTCAAGATAGAGGTCTGTTTAGATAAATAACATCTCCAGATTAAGTAAGTGAGGTGGAGAAAGGACACGTGAGTGCAGTTATGAGATCTGTCCTAAGTGAGAACAATAAAAAGACTGTTATTGGGGTAGGAAGATAAGCTGAGAAGGATACAACAGGAAGGGTGTGATAGGGTAGTAAAAAGAGAAAGAGGTATGAAGGAGTAGAAAAGTGTAGCATGAGGTATTATTGTATTAGCAAAGAACTATATTTTCTTAAGAAGAGAAGAGTTATTTATGTAGCCAGTCTGAGCTCTTTATGTTTGGTCAGCCAGGAGGGTCTTTTTGCAAATTCTGTAAGGTGCAGTGGCTCAAAGGCTATTCTGTGCTTATTTGGATTAGATTTGAGAACCATGACTGCCTTGGCTAAATGGGTGTTATAAGAAATTAGTTTTGCTCTTTTTGTTTTTTACATTTTCAGAAGTTTTGGTATGAGTAGGAAAACATACAGAAGCTGCTTTGTTCAGGGGTTGGAGTACCTGAAGCAGAAATTCCACAATTGATGCCAGTCCTTAGCAGCAAACAAATCCATCCTCAGTGCTCCCATTTCTGTAGCATTGACTGATAAATGTTGCTTGGTTGTTGTGTAGGTTGGTGAAGGATCTATTCAAATCTGTCAGTTAAATTTGTTCAGAGGGAATGTAGGTGGCTAAAAAATGTAGTTCCTGCACCCAGGCCAACTCTTTTGCCATCATGGTCAACCTGCATAGGGTGCAGGAGTGAGTTTCATCTTATCTGTTAATGTACCACATCGCTGTAGCATTGTTTGTCATTATCGCCATAGACTGCCTGGTATAATCCTAATGTGAAAACCTGTACAGCAAATCAAGATTACAGTCTCTTTCACGTTAATATACTGCTTTTAAATGAAATGAGCAAAGGCAGCTCTGGTCAAGGACTGAGTGATCTCTGAGGGCCACAGCGGTCATCCAGGCTGAGCATGACTTGTTATGCCCACCATATAAAATTCTTTTTGACAGCTTGGAGGAGAAGAATCACCTGATCTAATAAGTCAGTTTGTTGTCCTTAATACTTTTTAAGTACCAGTGGACTTTTCCCATGTGTAACCTGAATATGGGAACAAATAAAAAGTGAGTGAGATGTAAAGACCCTTGCTGTTAGGTGTCTTTTCTGGGGTATGTATGTAAAACTGATGCAGAATTTTTTTCCTCCAGAGTAAGAACAGCTTGCCTGCTCTAGTATCCAGTACTGCCTTCAAGAAGACCTTGATAGCAGATGTGGTCAAACTTACATTTTGCAGATTTAGAAATATCCCTAGGTTGGTTAGGCAGAGAACAGTATTCGCTTTTGGCTGACTCCGTATTGAAATGTTGGCACCGTAAATGCCAAGTGCCTACATAGGATCATAGGAGGTTACTAGGCTAATGGCCCTGGGACCCTTAAAACCCTAGACAAGAGTTTATCCCCAAAAAAGAAACCTCAATCAGCACTTGTCGCTTCTGTCAGTGAGGGACACAGGTGGAACTCCTGGGATAAATTTGTAGTTTCCCATCCACCCATCAAGGCTGTGCTTGAAGAGGGTCAGTGACGTACTCTGTTTAATGTGTCATGACATGCCAACCACCCCCCCCAGCAAATTAGGAAGGGGAAGCCAGCAGTACTGCTCATTTCTCCCTGTTTGTCTTTCCTTTGTTTTGCTACCTGCCCCCTTCTTTTGCCACCTCCAAATGTGCTGTTTATTTTAAAATGATCATTTTAGCTTGAATTGTTATATCTTCAATGTTTGCAATGGAATACTCATTTTTGAGGCAGTTTCTACTATACCTTAGAAAAGGGTAGTAAAAAAGTTTTCAATGATTTCCCATTTTTTTTTTCACTTCCTACTTTTTTTTGAAGAAATCTTGGGAAAGAGGTGGGGCAAACAGCAGACAGATACATTGAATAATTGCCTCTTTGTTTTTTAATTAAAGACTTGCACCCTTAACCAGGCATGTCTATTGACAGCATTGTTTTTGGTTGCCCTGCTGCAAGTGTCTACTGCATCATAGCCAAATTTAATAGCATATTTTTCCACTTTTAGGGCAGTCTGAAATAATCAGAAAACCTGTCCTTCTGTCTTATCCTCCAGTTCCTTTCTTAGGTCTTAAGTTTCCTTGGGATTGTCCCATTGGTATTAAACCATAAGGGTTTGACCATATATATGGCCCTAATTCTAAAGGGTGGATGAAAGATATACCTTTTCCCTAAATGGTAAGCATCCAGCATTTCATTTCATTGGGAAGGGTTTGGATCCCCAAAGCAAGTTTGGCTCATGTGGCCAAATCCAATGCATACTTGTTAGATCTGTTACTGGACTATTATAAAGATATTTAGACTTTTCTTGGACTCTAAAATGATAAGCAGGCATTGGGTTGTGGATGGCTGGGAGTCTGGTATCCTTCAACTCAAAAAATAACATGTAGGATGGTAGTGGACATGCACTTCTCCATAAGTAGTTGACATAGAATTCTCCATACCCAACATTTCAAAGTATCTTTTCTAAGAATTTGATAATGCCTTGATGCTCACATCCCCACACAATTAAAATGGTATCTTATGGGATTCAAAGGGTCTACAAAAGGGACATAGAGAACCTGAAATAATAATGCCATCATCATTATAATATCTTAAAATAATAAAGAGTGTCTTTGGTCCAAGTGGGCCAGATGTGTTATGTCTTCAAGGTCAGAAGTAGTTGTATCTGTAAAATATACAAAGGCACCAGTGGGAATTAATTTCAGGTGGATATCTACCCTTGCGGCTATACATCTAAAGCTTTTGGACACCAGCGAAGTAGCTGGTATCCTCTCAACTCAATGAATTGAGAGGAAACGAATTGTGCTTCAGGGAGGTCCTAAAATTTTAGCCACAACAAAACATAGTTACTTTTTGTTTTGCACAGCTCACAAAGGGTGACCTGATGGCCTACAGAAAAAAAGTCTTCCCAAATAGTTACAATGCAAACATCAGTGACAATAGTAATAAACAATAATAACAATGATGCCAGTCAAGAAGTTACAATAAATTTATCCAAACTGCTTTACAAATTTCTCTCTGAAATTCTTTGGCAGCAGCTATATGACTGATGACTAGATGTTTGTTGCACCAAAACAAAGGACTTGGGAGGGGGGCACTGTCTACTCTCCCCTTTATGGATGAGCATCCTGCTAAGGTCTTTGGTTTGAAGGGGATATCAACTCTGCATTAGGACTGTTCAAAATCTTTGGATTTCTGGTCAGAAGTTCTGGCATCTGCCTACAGATAACTCATTGTCTGAGAAATTCTTATGATTCTAGACATGATATAACCAAACACCATGCAACCCGGACAACCAGTTAAGTCAAAAGTGAAAGGCAGTCAAAAGTAGTTATAAAAAACATGTATAACTTTAATGTCATCAGCAAACTTAGTTAGGCAGAGCCCTTTGGTATTGGCTGTTACTTCAGAAAAGTAGATACCAAACTGGAGATGTCATAGCACAGATCCCTGGGGGACTTCAATGGTGACTGGTCTCTTTGTGGAGGTAACGTCCTCTATTTTAATTTCCTGTGCTCTATCTGTGAGCCAGTTGGCAATCCAGTGGGTGACATAGGGGTTTATTCTCACTTTATTTAGCTTTTCTACTATGCCTGAGTGGCAAAATGTATCAAACCCTTTGGCCATGTTGAGGTATGTAGTGTGCATCATTTTGCCTTCATCTCTTGCTTTGGTGACTTTTTCAAAAAAATCCATTGGGTTGAGCAAACATGACCTGCCCTTGATGCTTCCCTACTTCCTGCTTGATTAGCTCCATGATAAATCTTTACATGACTTTGCATATGAGACTGGTCAGACGTATTTATTTATTTATTTTATTTTATTTTACATTTGTTGACCAGGCTAGTCCAACTGGATATATGTCCATTTTCAGTAGATGCCTGGGGAGATATGCTCCAAGGAAACAAAAACAAAATCATATAATCAAAAATTAATGTAAACAATGCACATTGCAGGTACAGTACAGAGAACAATCAAAGAGGTCAGAAGTTCATAACATAATGCAAAATATGCAGGTAGAAGTAGTACAGTACAAAATGCAGTTTCAATACATAATATAAGAAAAGAAGGCAGCTGATTATATACAATATATTAGTAAAAAAGTAGTCACATTAATGAGATTCCAGAAGATGTAAGTAATAGTATCTAGAAGGACAAGGTTTGTTGTTATTAAGAAAAAGGAACTTGATTACTGAGAAGAGGAGGGTAGGCTGAACCAAGTAAGAAGAGCTAGTTGATTAGTCAGGTTTAGTACAGGGGCACAACTAGTGTGTTTTGAGGAAAAGTTTCAGTTTGATTTTGAAAAGTGATATAGAGGGAAGAGAGGAAAGTTTGCTGGGAAGAAGGTTCCAGGATTTTCCAACATATTAGAGAAGAGAGAGTCCCCAGCCCTGTTTGATTTACAAATATTTACAAGAAGTTTATGTGACGATTGTAAGATCTTCAGATTGTTGTAGGGGATGATGACGGTAGATAGTATAGGGGTACTGGTAGATTGGTAAAGGGTTTTATGGGGAATGGTCAGTTGGTGGAATTTAAGCTGATTTTGTAATTCAAGCCATCCTAGCTGCTTTAGATTATAACAGTGGTGGGTTCTGAATGGGTTGCCTGTAGCTAATCTGGCTATGTTCTTGTAGGAGTTTTGCATTTTATTGAGGTTGTTTTTAGATAGGTTAATATATATGGGTGAGGCATAGAGGAGAGTAGAGATTAGATGGGTGTGAGCAATAGTTATTCTAGCTGCAGGAGAGAGGAAGGGTTTGATCCTGTAGAGAGAGCCTAGTTTTCTATTAACAGTTTTTAGAATATTGTTGATATGGGTGTCATTTAAGGTTGTTATCTATGGTGATATCTAGTAGTTTGGTAGTTGGACCTGGGGATATGAGAGTGCCATTATTGGATGTTACTATGAAATCTATAGTGGGGGACTTACAAGTAGGGGTAAAAAAGGAGGAGCTTAGTTTTTTAGGGTTCAAAAGGAGGCAGTGCTGTGTAAACCACTGTTCAACTGTGTTAAAGACCTTTTGGGTAAGGGAGTGAAGTTCAGATATCGATGTGGCTGAGCATATAAGTGTGGAATCATCTGCATATTGCATGCATGTAGCTTGGGGGATTGCTAACTGAAGGTCATTAATAAATATAGAAAACAGGAGAGGTCCTAATATGGACCCTTGAGGGACACCAAGGTTAACGGGCAGGTGGGCAGATAGAATGTTGTGCCAAAGCACAGCCTGTTGTCTGTTATCCAAGTAGGACTGGAACCATTTTATAGATATTGCATCTAGTGACAGGGATTTGAGGATATTTATAAGTATCTGGTGATTTACCACATTGAATGCCTTGGACAGATCTATAAACAGTGCAGAGTAAAGCATATTGAGGTTACGTTTTTTGTTAATACAGTCAGTAAAGGAAAGGAGGGCAGTAGAAGTGCTGTGGGAAGGTCTGAAACCATGTTGGAAAGTACAGACTTATGGGTCTATAACTGCCTGTGTGTGTGGATGACCCTCCTTATGCAAGGGAGTGACTGTAGCTGGTCTCCATTCGCTGGTTACAAAAACTGTACAAAGGCTGCGATTGAGCAGTGTTGTTAGGGGAGTGACTAAATCATGCTTCATGTTGTTTTAAGATGCATTCAGGGATATTGTCAGGACCCACTGATGCAGTATTGTGTAGATTTTTCCTCCCATGGATGACTGGACTGTTGCCAGCTGAATGTCAAAATAAAACAGTACTGCTCAAAATGTCAGGTCTCACAGTTCATGATTATTTCTATTTAAAATCATGCAGTTTGCTGATACTTTCAGCTAAGAAAAACAGTGGCCTAAACAAAATATATGATGGTCATCTGGGGATTCTGAGAATTACAGATCATGGTAAAGAAGCAGTTTGCTTCAGGGGTTAAGTGGGCAGTTGAGTGAGCAGATCATGCATTAAAAAAGAACCTGATATTACTGAACCATTAATAGTCAGGAAAATGCCAGAAAGCTCTTTGCAGAAACAAGGTGTATACAATAATAGTTTGTTAGTACTATTTATCTAAGTAAATGGAAAATGCAAAACTAACATCATCATAAAGTCTCTATTTGTCCAGTATGGAATAGCAGACATTCTGTTTATAGAAAGTTGTAGGTTCAGACACATCAAGTGTAGCCAGAAATTCACCGATACCAACTGTTAGGCTAAGTACCATGCCCCCATAACAAAAAGTCTGCTCAATAAAACACAATATGCTTGTCTATCCTTTATCTCTTACAAATGGGTACAGCTTGGTACAGCTTCTGATTGGCATTGTAGTACACGGCTTATGACCCACGATTATGTCACTGATGGGACTATAAGTGCCAGACAACGTAGCCACTGCAACTACAGAAATGAAGAAAAGACAA